>NW_006239174.1:810210-882444 GCF_000226075.1 Solanum tuberosum | reverse complement strand
TTTTTAGTATTGTTTGAGTTGTGTACGGGATTAGTCCCGAATTTTGTACTCTAAAGTATTAGATGGTTTGAGACATCATGTATAAAGTCTAGAAAGTCTTCCGCTTGCTATTTTTAATTAAATGTTTTCTTGGTAAAGAAAGTTTTAAACTCATTATGTTTTTAGTGTTATGCGATGAATGAATGCTAAGAGGCTTGTATTAGACCTCTTCGAGGTCGAGTACGCCGGTTACGACTAGGGGGTGCTCCCGGGTCGTGACAAATACCTTAATACAAAATTGTTAGTATGCCCTATGACCTTAGTACCAAGCATGTATGATCAAAATTTCTCGAATGCAAAAACCACAGCAAGGAGTTCCTGTTTAGTCAATGTATAGTTCTTTTGTGCCACATTTATAGCTTTGCTGGCATAGTAAATAGGATGAAGAATCTTCTCTCGCCTCTGTCCCAATACCACACCAAGCGCCACTCCACTCGCATCACACATCACTTCAAAACAGTTGCTCCCAATACGGTGAAATAATGATAGGTGCGGAAACTAGCTTTTCCTTCAACTCTCCAAGTGCTCTCAGACAAGCATCATCAAAATCAAACTTACAATCCTTTTCGAGCAATTTGTACAATGGGTGTGAAATTTTTGAGAAATCCTTGATAAACCTCCTATAAAAAGTTACATGCCCAAGAAAACTTCTAATACCTTTAACAGAGATAGGTGGTGGAAGTTTTTCTATTACCTCGACTTTCACTATATCAACCTCAATACCCTTCTTAGAAATCCAATGACCAAAAATAATCCCCTCTTTCATCATGAAGTGGCACTTCTCCCACTTTAGCACAAGAATGCACTCTTCACACCGTTTCAGTACCTCGGCCAAAGGGTCCAAGCAACCATCAAATGAGTAACCTATCACATAGAAATCATCCATAAATATCTCAATAGTGTCCTCCACCATAGCTGAAAAGATTGACATCATGCATCCGTTTAAAGGCGAAAGTCGCATAAGGGCAAGTGAATGTGGTCTTCTCTTGGTCTACCAGAGTTATGGAGATATGATTTTAGCCTGAATAAACATCAATAAAGCAATACCAACCCTTACCAGCATGGCAGTCCAACATTTGATCCATGAACAGCATAGGGAAGTGGTCCTTTTTTGTCCGACCATTCAATTTCCGCTAGTCCATGCATACTCTCCATCCACTAACGGGCCACATCAGAACAAGATCATTTCTCATATTAGGTACAATAGTAATCCCACCTTTCTTGGGCACACACTGAACATGACAAACCTAACCACTATCTGCATTAGGATAAATAACTCCAGCATCCAACCACATGATGATTTCCTTCTTCACTACCTCTAGCATAAGCGGATTTAGTCTCCTTTGGTGCTCTATACTAGGCTTGTGATCGGGCATGAGTTGGATTTTATGAGACAAATGCTAGGAGGAATCCCAATAATGTCCGCAATAGTCCACCCAATACCCCTCTTTAACCTCTTTAACACAGAAACCAAAGCCTCCACTTGTTCCGCATTCAAATCGGCCGCAATGTTGACTGGTAAAGTACAATCTCTCCCCAAGAATACATACCTCAAATGTGATGGTAGATCCTTAAGATCCAAATTTAGAGCCTCTTGAACATACGGTTTTACGGGTGGAGAGTCACGATTCTTCATATCTAACTCAAATCTCTTTGATTTTGAACGGTATTCAAACCAATCAAGTGCCGTAACTAACTCATCATAGTATTCAATACCATCACCCTCAAAATTCATCATTACCGCTGCAAGTGCATCAACACCCTACCGCTCTTCAATACACACATCAGAAGCTTGACCCAAAATATGATTCACCACGGACACTGACTTGAGAACACTTTCCTGCTTCATGGACCTACAGATATTAAAAGTCACCTTTTCACTATTCAATCGGAACATCATCTGCCCTTTTTCTATATCAACCAAGGTACGCCCACTAGAAAGGAATGTTCTCCCAAGGATAATAGGAACCTCAAAATCTACCTCGCAATCAAGTATCACAAAATCAGCCGGAAAGATAACAGACTCCACTTTCACAAGTACATCTTGGAGCACACCAATGGGCCTCTTCATAGTTTTATCGGCCATGAGCAATCTTATCGCAGTCGGTTTTGGAGCCCCTAAACCCAACATCTTGTAATTAGACAATTGAAATGACCCAAAAAGTTCTTAAAAATGTGCTCCGGAAGTTACCGGAAACTTGTTTAACTATATATAAAAATCCGTTCTGTTAAAAAGGTGTTGTTGTAGGTTGTTCACTGGTTTGGCTGCATAATTACTACCCTATTTTCCATGCTCTTTGATTCCATTACATGCCTTCAAGGTGTTTGACAAAATGTCCAACTATGGAGAATTGATGAATCGATGCTTTAAAGCTTGAGTTATGAGATGTATGGAAATCCAGAGATGTGTTGATGACAAACTAAGCTTGTGTATATGTTCATTCCATACGTGAGATTGCATTAGAGCCTAATGGGAATTTCCTATATAAAGTGTTGCATGACCATGCCCGGTCCGGGGGAAAAGAACCGGACAACCATGTGAGAGGTTTTTATCTCACCACCTAGGATGCTTGGGGTGTGACCAACATCAACCATGTGAGAGGTTTATATCTCACCACCTAGGATGCTTGGGGTGTGACCAACATCAACCATGTGAGAGGTTTATATCTCACCACCTAGGATGCTTGGGGTGTGACCAACATCAACCATGTGAGAGGTTTATATCTCACCACCTAGGATGCTTGGGGTGTGACCAACATCAACCATGTGAGAGGTTTATATCTCACCACCTAGGATGCTTGGGGTGTGACCAACATCAACCATGTGAGAGGTTTATATCTCACCACCTAGGATGCTTGGGGTGTGACCAACATCAACCATGTGAGAGGTTTATATCTCACCACCTAGGATGCTTGGGGTGTGACCAACATCAACCATGTGAGAGGTTTATATCTCACCACCTAGGATGCTTGGGGTGTGACCAACATCAACCATGTGAGAGGTTTATATCTCACCACCTAGGATGCTTGGGGTGTGACCAACATCAACCATGTGAGAGGTTTATATCTCACCACCTAGGATGCTTGGGGTGTGACCAACATCAACCATGTGAGAGGTTTATATCTCACCACCTAGGATGCTTGGGGTGTGACCAACATCAACCATGTGAGAGGTTTATATCTCACCACCTAGGATGCTTGGGGTGTGACCAACATCAACCATGTGAGGGGTTTATACCTTGCCACCAGGGTGTCCGGGTGTGAACGGCATCCCCCATCCTAAGTTGGGGTTATAGATTGGTTGGATCATGCATACACATATGATATCTACTATTAGTATAGAGTTACTTAAACATGTTTTGACTTCACTTTGATCATGCATCCTCATATTGTTATTCATAATGCCTATGAAACTATTTCTTGTATTTCGATTGTGTCCTTGTTTATTGTTGTGTTGCACCCCGCATACTTAGTACATTCCAAGTACTAACGCATATTTTGCCTACATGATGTCACCATGTATGGGCCGGAGCTACTCTTGATCCTTCTCTTCGTTCACGTGGCTAGTACGGTGCTTATCCGAGTTGTTGGTGAGTCCTCAATGATTCGAGGGCTATGTTATGTTTCCTACTCCTATGTTTTGAGACTTTAGCTTGCAATTGTATTTTGACTATGAGGGGAGCCGGTAGAATGTCATGGCCCTGTCCCATCTATGTATGTAGAGGTGTGCGTTGGACAAGTATTTTGTAAATGAGCTTGACTCTTGTTCTATGATGTCATTTTGAAATGGTTTGCCCTTAGTCCCTATTTCCCGATAATTAATGTTGAATGTACTTTCGCGACCGATGAAGTGTGATGACAAGTTTGAGAGGCTTGTTTGGGGCTCCGTCGGGTTCCTCATTCGCCATGTCACGTCTAGGCCCTAGGCTTGGGTTGTGAAAACAATGGCATCAGATTAATACAAGTATTGAAATCACACAACGCCTTTGCAAAATGCAATAACCCAATGGCACAGGGAATAATGAAAGCACCAGGATCCTTTTTCTTCTGCACAAACGACCTAGTAGTAATAGCACTACAATGTTGCAACCTATCATTATCTTCAAAACTCATAACCCTCTTCTTAGTCACCAAATCTTTCATGAATTTAGCATATCCAGGCATTTGCTCCAAAGCTTCTATCAACGAAACATTGATGGAAAGCTGTTTCAACATAGTAATAAACCTATGGTATTTCCCTTCTTAATTCTTCTTCACCAACCTCTTTGGGAATGGAGGTGGAGGTCTAGGCATGGGGATAACTTTTTTGGGTTATCCCTGCTTTCTTCTCTGTAGCATTCTTCGACTCTCCAGTAACATCAATATCATAATATTCTTTCTCAACCGAGAATTTCAACCTCATACGGCATAGGTAGATCAATGATCTACTTACCCCCTCGAGTAGTGATTGCCATACAATTCCCATCATTCTTCGGATTTTGGATGGTGTTGCTAGGAAGTCTACCAGGCGGACGTGGCTTGCCTGTAGTGGACAACTGATTCATCTGCTGCTCAAGTTGTTTGATCGACAATGCATGGGGATCAACTTTTTGACCGAATCCAGACAAGTCATTTTGTATGTCCTTCACATTCTCATCAATCGAATCAAACCTCTTCATCATCTTCTGCATCATACCCTCAATCTGTGACATATTACCCCCAGCTTCCCTATTGCCAGATTCCCGATTCTATGGAAGAACATAAGGCCCAACTCTATCCTTCCTGTTACCATAGTTGTTACAACTGTAGTTGTTTTCGCGATTGTAATTCCCATCCCAGACATATTGACCCTCTCTATTGTAGTTACCATAGTTCCAACCTTGGTATCCTTGAGCTAGGCGCCAATTATACGAATTGAAACCTTGGGCGTTGGCTCGAAAATCCTCCGTCTAATCATTCACCAAGTAAGCATCCTTCTCATAATAACATTCCTCTTCTGGTGGTGGTGGAGTCCTAGTCAAGTAATTCACTGCATTTACCTTTTTCCTACCTCCGCTTACATGATTCAGTACTAACCCAAGTTATGTCCTTATCTGCACCATCTCCTCACGAATGTCATCGGCAGATTGACCAGGTGCAGCTTGAACTGGATATCTGCTCTGTCCAGTGTCAGACATTCCAGTTCTCCATGCTTTATTGTTTCAGGAAATCTTCTCTAGTTTCTCAGCGATCTCCTCAAAAGTGCACTCATCATATGATACTCCAGTGATAATAACAAGCACAGCCTTACCATTGTCATCTTGACCTCTACAGAAATACTCCTTTAGTGACTTATCATCAATGCAGTGGTTCGGAACACTTCTAATAAATGCAGTGAACCTGTCCCACGAACTACTCACAGACTCTCCAGGTAGTGCCACGAAGTTGTTGAGTTTATCTTTGTGGTTCAGCTTCTTTGACAACATAAAGTACTTGGCCATGAACACCTCGTGCAATTGATCCCATGTAGGAATAAAGTTGTACAGAAGTTCAGAAAACCATACATTAGCATCACCAGTCAATGATAAAGGGAAGACTCTCAACCCTATGACATTCATATCTAATTTCGGTCGCCCCACACAACCCTTACAAACACTCCTAAACTTGGACATGTGCCCATGTGGATCTTCCGAAGCCATACCAGAAAACAAACCCCTCGCTGAAAGCATCTACATCAAACTGGTGTCACCACGAATGTATGCCCTGAAGGTAGTGGGAGGAAAATAATGGGTCCTTCAGATTCAACAGTATTAAACTCAACCCTGTAGTTAACTTGCAACCTTAGTTCTTGCAGATTTTGAACCCTCAAACCATCTCCAAGTAGATTATCACCATGAACTTGAGCATTCTCATTAATAACCCCAGGAGGCTGGAACTCAACTCCATCATATAGATTCCCACCGATTAGGTTTACTTGAACCCCTTGATTATTTGTACAAGACTGTGAAAAGTCTCATACAAGCCTCATAGCATTCATGAATATATGAGCATAGGAAAATAATGCAGAATTTAAAACTTTTCATTATGATCGAAGTAATTTTTCATAAAAGCAAGCGGAAGTCTTTCTATACTTTATCTCAAACCAACTAGAAACATAAGACTTAAAACTATGGGATTCAGCCCATACAAAAGCTCTAAACATAAAATAAAAGACATAGAGGGAAAATAGTGGGTTCGTCTTCGAAACTACGAGGACTCACCAAATCCTCAACTCCATGCTCCTTAGAAACCCATCTTCCAAGAATAGAACATCAAGTCTCTAAACCCTACACTTTTGTAGAAAATGAAGAAATATGGGTTAGCACGTGCTAAGTATGATATCTATGCAAAAATCATGCTTAAAAGGGACATTCTTGGTTGAAAACCATGCATTTGCTAATTTTTTGAGAAATATCATGAACATAGGCATAAGAGGCATAATATACAACATATTCAACATATAAGCCATTTCATCACATTAGAACATATTCAACATGTAAGCCATTCCATCACATTAGAGCCTTCACCTTAAGTAATTAACCCAAAGCTATATTTGTGCAATGTATGAATAACGTCCCATACCACCATCCATACTAAGTAGCACTTTGAGGCCACCAAAAGTGATCTTACCATTCGTCCTTCTCATCTTTAGACAATACTCATACATAGGGAACATAAACATTTCATAACTCATGACAAGGAACTAACTCATACTACAATACAAGTAAATCATGCATCATCACATTAAGCATATAAGTGAACATTCTTCATTAGCTTCATTAAGAGCATATTTATTCATTAGTCATTAAGACATTAGAGAACTCACCATAGCCCTCTCAAAGCCTACTCATGCAATGAATGAATGGCATCCTATACTACCACCCACACTTCATAGAACCTCTTGAGTAACTACAACGCGCATATCACATGATGGGAATAAGCATTAACCGACATAGACCATGAGAGCAAACCATGGAATCCGTCGTCAAATGACCCCACACCGAAGGAAGGTGTCCTACTTGCCTAAGGTAGAACTAGGTACATTTTAGATTAGCTGGATCCACTAGATAATATCCAATGTGGGCACATAGTTATGGGATAAGAAAGATGTTCATTGAAACCCGGCCTAACCTAGGGGGAGCTTCCATCTACCATATCCACTAGGTACTTAGCCTCCATTCCTATATAGTAGTTCATTCACATTAACATTATTGTACTTGAGAGTGTCACCAACATTAGGTCTACCAACCCAAAGTACATTACACATTAAAGGGCCACCACCATTAGGTCTAGCGAATCAAGGTACATTACATGGATAGCTCATTGAATCCTCAAGAAAGGGCCAGCACCATTAGGTCTACCGATTCAAGGTTCATCATTTCACACATGAAAGGCCTACTGCCATTAGGTATACCGATTCAAGGATTATCATCACATTAGTTTCTAGACTCATCATGAAGGGCCACCACCATTAGGTCTACCAGTTCAAGACATAGCCTAGAATACTTCATCATTCATTTATGAAAGGGCTACCAAAACTAGGTCTACTGATTCAATGCAAAGCCTTACAATACTTCATTAGTCATTTATGGATGGTCTACCAACATTAGGTCTACTGATTCCTTGTTCATTAAGTCAAGGCACATTCATTACACAAGAAGAGAATGTCTAAGATTACCAATTCAAGATACAACATACAAGATCACATTCATTAATACAAGAAAAGTATGCCTTAAACCTACCAATTCAAGATACATCAATCCACATTACTATTATTTAATCAACAAAAGGATGCCCTAAGCTTACCAATTCATGATGTAACATCACTTTATAGAAACCCTTCACATTCTATCAGCAACATTGATGAGTGTTAATTGAGAATATGCTTTCAATAATAACACAATTACATTCTAAACACGATCATAATACTTTCATTGACATCACTTACATATACTTAACATCATGATCATACATAAATCCTTCATGAAATTGCCCTTCAAGGATATGAATCAATCTCAACCAAAACATCTAGAATACTACATTAGATAAGGGAATTAACATGATTCAATAACTAATTTAATCTACACATAAACAATTAAACATACTTTCACGATCAATCAATTCCCAATAACAATTGACAACTTAGGATTTTGGGGGAAAACATGGGTTCATAGGAGAAATTCACCCTAATTCATCATTAATTTGTCAATCCATTCATAATTCATCATATATAAACCTTCGAAACATTTTGTAATTGAACACATGCATAGATTGAAAACCCTCGGTTTTTGGGGAATTTTGGAAACTTGAAATCATCTTTTGATAGGGCTCCTTGAATGAAACTTGATCAAGGATGAAGACTACTATACCTTTAGGGAATAAACTCCATGAAAATTGGGTAAGAATGGTGATCTCTTGAAAGCTTGAATCCTTCTTCTCCAATGGTGGTTTCTAGAGAGAAAATATTTGGAGAGGTTGTTTCTAATTTTGAGTGTTTGGGAATAATTAATTCAAAAAGTGTCTCTAATACTTTAAAAAGCCTTAAAATAATTTAAATAATCAATAATAACCGTCCCCTAACTCAACTAACCTTAAAAGGAATTTACTAAGTTGCCCTCCACTTGGCCTAAAATGGACAGATTGCAGGCATGACTCACGAAACCCCGTGGTTTGGGTCTGGAGGAAGTCTTCTTGGCCCTCGACCTACAGATGGGTTCCACGGGGCGTGGATGGACCTACAAGGAGTAGGTCCCATCTGTGGGTCATAACTTTTTTTGACAGCTTTTGGTATTTTGGAAGCTTTGGGGTTAGGATTTAGGGTCCCCCTCAAGGACCCTTGGTTTGTCCTTGGGCGGTCCTACCTTGACGTTTAAACCCTAAACTCCTCCACCTAAGCTCGGAATATCACTTTACAACTTCAAACCCCTTATCAAACTCAAAAACAAACTCGTTAAGCTCTAGTTTCACTTACTAGTTTTTTGGGTCGTTACATTATTTCCCCCAACTTTAAGGAATTAAATACTCCAGACTAGCAGCCCATCATGCTTGAAACATCATAAACAACCTTGCCATTAAACATACTATCTCCTCCTTGGGAGTATACCCATACTTAGGATAACATGAAAAAAATAACCTAGGGACCTTAACAAGACATTCACAACTTTAAGAAACTATCAACATATCGGTGCCTTCATCCGGCAGAGCTCCTTTGTCAACATTAGTAGCACCCTTTATTAAAATAATTACAAGGACACCACTCCTCAACATTTTTCATGGATGGAACTTCTTTACCATTCTATTTCTTAACTTGCCGGTTTAAGATCTCAACCAGTACTTCTAAACTAACGAGGTTCTCATTAAGCAACTCTTGCTCACAAACAAACCTACCAACACCACTAAACATGAAAATTCAAGTCAACATAAATCATGAACATCAACAACACTCCCCGACCTTGCTATCTAAGCACATTATCTCCCGCTTGGGAGCAAACCTATACAAACTCTTTTAAGCATTACTTCTTTCAATTCTAAGGTCGGAGTAAATCATCATTAAACCTTCTCACTCATCACACAAAATGATTGTAAACCAAGGTGAATTACACTTCTACCTCCTTTTAAAGGAGTCTACTCACTCAACATCTCTAGGGATCACTTAAACAACACTATTTAACATCTCTTTTAACACACTTCAAAACTCATCATGGCATTCTACCGTCAACACACATAACCATAATGCAACCCATTCATACTAAAGACAACATCACAATCTATCATCTCAAATCTATCAAGTCACATAGCCATAATTGGCATCACAACCAACATTTCCTCCCTCACTCCTTCTAGCATGAATCCTTCGAGTGGTCATATCCTAAAGACCAACGGAAAAGGAATAAGAGAGAGAGACCTTATAGAGTTAAACTCTATGGCATGACTTGAAGAATGAAGAAGTGAGATTTTTCTAACATCCAATAGCCTCATATTCATAAGTATGGCGCGCTTCACATTTATGAGCAAGACTTTACTAGACGTGGTTTGAGACATCCTAAAACTATCCCAAATTTTGTGTTCTAATGCCCTATTTTTCACGACCCGAGTCTACAACCCGGAAGTGACACGGCGTACAAGACACCAAAAAGTCTCATACAAGCCTCATAGCATTCATGAACATAAGATCATAGGAAAATAATGCAGAATTTAAAACATTTCTGTACAAACGAAGTCATTTTTCATAAAAGCAAGCGGAAGTCTTTCTACGCTTTGTCTCAAACCATCTAGAAACATAAGACTTAAAACTTTGGGACACAGTCCATACAAAAGCTCAAAACATAAAATAAAAGACATAAAGGGAGAATAGTGGGTTCCTCCTTGAAACTGTGAGAACTCACCGAATCTTCAACGCCATACTCCTTAGAAACCTATCTTCCAAGAATAGAACATCAAGTCTCCAAACCCTACACTTTTCTAGAAACGGAAGAAATATGGGTTAGCACAAATAATTTGTGTGATAAGCTTAGTGTGAACCATGCATAATGACACCTAGAATTTGCCTCATTGGTCCGGTTGACTAAGTGATGCAATTTCTTGAGATGATCTTAGGCAACTTTAAATAGTATGAACCAATTTGAAAGTATACCTCTTTTGTGGCTTACCTTGTGAGTGTGTGAACCTCTTTTAAGCACCCTTTGAACCTTACCTTTTCTTGGAAGAAACTGGATAACATTGCTACCTTTTATTGACCTATTACCCATAATCCTCATGATTTGTGGTTTGTTTGAATAACCAACTTAGGCCAAAGGGGTTTGGTGAAAAGTGAAGGCAAATCAAGTAAATAAAAAGAAGTCCCTTGTTCCCATGTTTTGATAAAAATGGAAACCCTCCATAAGAAAAAAAAGGAAAAATATTGCAAAAGAAAAAGAAAGAAAAAGTTTTCAAATAAAGTTGTGGAAATAAAAAGAAAATGGGGTTCCCAATGACTCATGGAAGGTGAATAAGAGGTGACTTTTGAGCTAGAATGAAATTGACAAAGAGAAGGAAAAATGTGTTGGTCACATCACATTTCATGTGGATTTTTAGCCTATAAGCCTAAATGACCATACCATTACACTCAAACCCGTTTCAAACCTTGAAAAGACCTTTTTTGATTTTGAATGAGCTGAAGCAAAAGTCAATTGGAAAATAAGGTCAAACCTAGGGGTGAAATCATGCATTATGTTCATCTTTGTGAGTGTGGGCGTTGCATTTGATTTTGGAACTTTAAATGATTAAACAATTGTGTGTAAAAATGAAATCATTATTTGTGTGAGGGCATTTGAACACTTTTGTTGAGCTTGAACTTACATTTGAAGAAAGTATTGTGAATTTGAGAATCTTTGATAATGGTGTGTCACAACTTGAATCTTTGAGTACATAATTGATCCTTGCATGAGTAAGTTGAGTCTTGTGTGTGCATTCATGATTGAAACTTGTGTAGCACTGTTTGAGACCTCCTTTTTGAACTACTGAACTTGAGTTTTACTTGAGGACAAGCAACAATTTAAGTTGGAGGTGTTAATGAGTCCACAATTTGGACTCATTTAGGGCCTTATTTTGATCAATTTAGTGTCCTCAATTGCATATTTTGTCTCCATAACTGATGTAAATCTTTAAGTTACAGGTATTTGAGTTTAGAGACAAAGCATGGACTCTATCAAGCAAAAAAGGAACAAGGCAGCAGAAAGAACGAAGAAATGAAGGCATGAGTATTGCCTAATGCATTAGGCGAGTCGCCGATTGGCCTTAACATCGCCCAAAGTTCCAGTGTACTATGCCCTGAAGGAAATGATTAAGTTGGCAATGAGAGGGAGTAGTCAGGACATCACCGAAAAGTTCCACAAAGCAACACCATATCGCCCACAGATTCAGAAAGCGAAAATGCTGAAGGCAAAAGTTGAAAGGCGATGAACCAGACTAAATGGCGGATCACCGAGTGCATTGGCGATCTTAACTAACTGCGCTGAGTGATCCTTCGCAGCGTAAGTTTTTGAAAACTATAAATACCCATTTAAATCTGTAGATTAGTATCAAGTTGTAGCGAATTATTACTGATTTTTAGAATATTTCAGTTTGAGTTTTGATAGTTTTTGGGAAACATTGTTCTTGAGCTTTGAAGGTTTTCATCTCCAAGAAATTGGAACTGGGTCTTGAAAAATCTTTATCCTTGACGTGTTGAAAGATATTTTCTATCGTACCCATTTGATAGAAACACTTTTTGGTTTCAATTTATATCTCTTATTCATGTCTAGCTAAAACTCCAATTCTTGGGGTGTGATTATGTGAATATGGGTTAAATCTACTATTAGGTATTGCTCATTGATAGTCTATTTATTGTTTAAATATGATTTCGTTTAGTAGTTGTGTTTGAACTTAATGGGATTGTAGTTGCAAATACGATTTCATCTTCGTGTTTTTGGCTTGCTCGAAAGAGAGGTTTTAAAACCTAAACTACTAAATCGATAGCCTCTGGTTATTGGGTCGTCGTGGGTTTAGCTCGAGAGAGTATATCCAACACCTTCTCCCACACATTTAGCTCGAGAGAGTGAATGGGCTAAAGCGAAGGTTGTGCTCAATTGCTACAACTCGGTGTTTGAGAAAAACAGAGTTGATTCGGGGTAAGTTGTTCAAGAAAAAATATACTCCCACTAAAGTCTAGCTTAGTTACAAATGTTCAGCAATTTACTATCAATAGCATTTACCCGATTGTTTATTTTATCTCATATTCCTTTCACATCCCAAGAATCATGTATCCCTATCTCCCATCTTTATAGTTTTTCTATTTTTGGTTTATTAGGTCAATACAAACCTCCCATTGATAATTGATATTCGTGTCACTTTTTAATTTAATATGTTTGTTTTCGCTAATGTTTATAGCTATGATTGATTAGAACATAATTTTACTTTTCTATTTAATTCTCGATTACCAACTGGTCCCTTGGGACTCGACCCTAATCTATTCGGTTGGGTTATATTACTACACGCGATCGTTGACACTTGAATTGGAAGTTGTGTCTTTGATTACGTCAAACATCACCTAACCCTTGATTTAACCTAGAATTGATGAAATTGGGTTTTACGCCATGAAAGAGGAAATTGAGGATTTAGATGTAATCTTCTAAGGTTGATGATATGAATTGTAGATTGCTTGAGAATAGAGCATGTAGGCATGAATTGAATTAGATTAAAGTATACATGATTAACCATGATTAGTATTTCTTGGTATTGAGCCTATATGATGATATTTCATTTGAATTACTTAAGAATGAAACATGTGATTAGAATGTCTTGAGACCTAGGAGACCTAGGAATATGTGATGATTACGAGAAGTATTGCTTTTGAGAGTAAGGCTTGTAGTTATGAATATTTATTTCTAGGGCTTTGAGAGAAAAGATAATATGATGAACTATGAATATTATGGCTTTGAGAGTGAAGCTTATGTGATTGATGAATTGCATATATAGTTGTTGTGGAAGGATTTACCCATATGACCTATATTAGGAATTTATGAATGACTAATGTGAAAAGTTTACTCACATAGAATTATTCTATGTAGAAAGGCTTGCTCACCTAAAATGAAACTAGACCAAATTCTAAATTAATGATAAGGCTAGAGGTGACTACCCTTGACCCCCATATGTAAAGGGTATGATGTGATATCCCATACCCCTTAAAATTGAACAAGAACTGATTTCCAATGTTCTTATTATGATGAATGGGCATGAAGGAGAATACCCATGACCCTTATGAAATTATGTGAAGTCGAATCCCCATGTCTTTAAAGCTTTACTTGGTAAGACAAGAATATGCATGGTAGCTTGAGTACTGGCTGTCATGGATAGCCTTGGATTGTGAAATTGTACCCTTCCAAAGGTTTTCTTGGACTATGCATAATAGAGTTCTTTGCATGATAGGTTGACTTGGTGAGGCTACACCGTTTCATGATAGCTTGGATTGAACAATAGTACCCTTCCTTGAATAGCTTAGACATGCATAGTAAGGTGTTTTCCATGATAGCTTGGTCTAGCATAATGAGGTGGTTTTCATTAGCAGCCTTGAATTGGTGAATCGTAACCGTTCCTGAGTAATGATGTGTCTTGGACTAGTAATAAGTACTTTTCCAAGAATAGTATGAACATTAGGGATGAATCCCTAACTCAAGGTAGCATAGTTATGATGAAACACGCTTTACTTCAAAGAGGTATTGTAAGTACATTTTGATGTGAGATTGATTATATGATGATAGCTTATCTTGGATTGTTAATTGAGCTGTTTTCCTTGAAATGTATGATTAGAGGTGGATGACCTATGTAATGAGTAAGAACAAGTTGAGGTTACTTGAGAAGTGTTCCTCTTATGATATTATGATTTATATGCATTGAATACGTTTATGACTTATGTTGTTATCTCTAATTATGATGGTATATGTCTTATGTTTACTAATCCCTATCTTATGCTTATGTTTATGATTTATGCTAGCCATCATATTTAGTACATTTTTGTACTAACGCATACTCTTCCCTATATTATTATCAAATGTGGGGTCCAACGCTATCGACATACATCATCGTGGCTAGGATCTTAGTAGAGCAAGCAAGTGAAGATTTGGTGAGTCCTCATAGCATCGCGGATTTGATAACCTTTCCTTTATGTGTTTCATTTTATGTTTAGAACTATAGTATGAGCTGTGTCTCTAAGTCTATTCAAGTATTTGATGGTTTGAGGCAAATGTTAATGACTTCCTCTTCATTTTATGAGACTTTGATTGTATTGGAAATTGTTTTAAATTTCCACCCATTTTCTATTATCTTATGTTATGATATGCTCAGTGGCGTTTATGAGGCTTCTGAGAATCTTATATGCCATGTTACATATACGGGATACCATGGGTCGTGACAAACTTTGAATCAGAGAACAATGTTTAGAATGGTTCTAGGATGTCTCAAACCACATCTAGTAGAGTCTTCTTCATAAGTGTGAAGCGCCACATTTATGAATCAGAGGCTATTAGAAGTTTAAGAAACTTCACTTCTTCACTTCTCTAAGTCGTGCCATAGAGTTTAACTCTATCAGGTCTTTCTCCTAATCTGTGCCCGATGGTTTTCAGGATATGATTACAAGAATGGATGCTAGAAGGATGGAGGCAGACAATGTTGATCATGAGGTTCCTCCACAAGCTCCTCCTAAAGATCTGATTGACCCTATAGGTGAGGAGGTAACAAATGTGAAGTTTAAGTCGGTGTTCCAAGTGATGGCTCAAGTTGTGACGGCCCAAGCCAATAGAGAGGTGGTAGACCCCGTAAACCCAAATGTGTGTACGGCGGCATCAAGAGTGAGGGATGTTATGAGGATGAACCCTCTAAAACTTTATGTCTCCAAATTTGAGGAAGATCCTCAAGACATTATAGATGAGGTATATAAGGTGTTAGATATTATGGGAGTTACTTCGGTGGAAAGGCGGAATCGGCCACTTACCAACTCAAGGGGGTTGTACATGTTTTGTTTAATCAATGGAAAGAGGCTAGACCAGTAGGAAGGAGTCCCATAGAGTGGTAAAGGTTCAAAACTGATTTTCTTGATAGGTTTTTCCCTCTAGAGATGAGAGAGGCTTTGGCGCTTGAGTTCGTTAACCTTAGGCAAGGTAAAATGAGTGGTATGGAATATGCATTGAGGTTTACTCAATTGTCGAAATATGCTCCATCCCGAGTGGCCGACTCTATGTCGAGAATGAGTAAGTTTTTGTGGGGAGTGTCAGATCTAGAAGTGAAAAAATTTAGTACCGCCATGCTCATTGGTGATATGGATATTGCTCGTCTGATGACTCAAGCCCAATAGATTGAAGAGGAGAAACTAAAAGGGAGAGATAGGGAGAGAAAGAGGTCTAGAAATGATGATGAAAATTCCTCTCATGTAAGGTCCAATGGACATTGTCTTCCTATGTATCAACAAAGTTTTTCTGGGCAAGACTGATGAGTCCGACATTTGGACTCATTTAGGGCTATGTTTTGATAGTTTCAGTGTCCTCAAATGCCTAATTTATGCTGTGAACTGATGTTAAAGAATTGATTTTTAGGTATGCAAGCTAAGGAGCAAGCCAAGGGCATTTCGAGGAAAAAAAAAGTAAAACAAGCTGAAGAAGTGGAGAAAAGCGATCATGGTGACCGCCAAGACCACTCGGTTAACTGTCGTGCAGCTCTTTAGCTCGCCTAAATTTCTAGCGTGCCAGCTCTAGGGCAAAACCAAATTGGCGACATAAATGGGTAGTCAGAAAATCATCGATCCATTCTGTGACAACAAGTTGGATCTCCCAAAGTTAATGGGAAGGTGATGACCAATTCAAAATGGCGATGAAAGGTGAAAAGGGTGGATCCCCGAACCACTCGGTGAAGCACAATTTATTCCGACAAATGGACTTTCAGGCCAATAAAAAAATATGCAACTATAAATGTGAATTGATCAAAAAATTTGAGATGTTTTCTTGAACTTAATCCCCATGTTTTAGAGTTAGAGTTTTCTCTTAGTTTTTTAGTTCTATTGTAGACTTTGAAGCGTTTGAGGCTCAAACTTGAAGTTTTGCAAGTGGGTTTTTGAATTTACTCAATTTGGACTATTTTATGGACTTGAGAACCTTTACCCAGATCATGGCTAATGTATTTGGTAATATTTTCTCTATTTTTATGATGTGTAGCTAAAACCCCAATTCTTGGGGTGTGATAGTGTGATTATGGGCTGAATTAACTTAATGGGTATTGTTACTTCTTTATTTAAATGCTTAATTGAAGTGGGTTTTATTGATACCTTTGTTTTAAACTAAGAATTATAGTTGCAAATGCAATTCGAACTTAGAATTTTGGGCCTGCTTGAAAAAGAGGTTTTAGAATCAAAGCCTTCAATTGATGATTGTAGTTATTGGGTTGATATGGGTTTATCTCAAAAGAGTAAATCCTAATTTCGATTCTAACTGTCTAGCTCGAGAGAGTGGATGAATTAAGGCGTGGGATGTTCTTATTTGCTAAGCTTGTTGATGTTCGAAAGAAATCACTGGAATGATGATACCTGTTCGAGAGAAAACTATATTACTTATAGTCTAGACTACCCACTGATATTTAGCTATTTATTATTGTTTTCATTTACTCGTATTGTGAAATTTGCCTATGATCGATCACATCCTGAGATGTCCTCTCTATTTTTCTATTTCCGTCGTGTTTGATTGTGTTGTAGCTGATTATTGACAATCCAAACCCCTTATCTGACATTCGTTGTAATCCCCTTAGAGTTTTTTACATGTTTTCGATAAACATCATTCCTATATCCGAATAGACCAGTTTATAACTTCATAACTGAATTTAGACACGTACCGTTCTTTGTGGCTTCGACCCCAACTATTCATTAGATTTTGTACAAGTTAACGATCGTCTATGCCTAGAATCGGATAAGGTGAACTTGAACTGTTAAATCAAAATTACACCACTGCCGAGGGGTGGTGTTGTTTAAAATATTATTATGTCCAAAATAATGACCCAACTTCTTCTTCTTTTTGAAAAATGTGATGGGTAATGGGTTTAAGAGTGTAAATGTTGTGGGTGTTGGTGGAGTAAACCTCGAAGAAGCACAATTTAAAGCATTGTACAATGAGGAAGTGAACTTCCTTGCAAATCAAAGAGGAGGATTTCGTTCAAATTTCCCAAGACCGGGTGGAAATTCGGGATAGAATAGAAATGGTGAATGAAGAGATCGTGACATGGAATGGCCTGATCGTAATGCTACTTAGAATTAAAGGGATGGTGACGAGGATAGATATCTCCCACCTCATTAATGCCAAAAGCCTAAAGAGCAAAGAGTTGACCCGGAGAACTTCCGTACGAAAGACATGGTTGCACGAGTTCTCAATAAGGTCGAAGGGTCGAACAAAATGTTAAAAGAGATGAAGGAGGATGTCTCAACTCTCAATCAGATGGTGACTTCTCATTCAGTCTCTATTAAACAGTTGGAGACACAAATGGGTCAAATCTCAACTCAATTGAATCCACGACAAAATGGAGCATAGCTTAGTGACACATATGCCAACCCCAAAAATTAAGCTTGAATTGGTCTTTCCGTCATGCCACGACGTTAAATAAGGTGCTTCTTGGGAGGCAACCCAAGTCTTTAATGTTTTAAATTTTGTTTTTGGAATGATGAGTGTTGATTTTGCATGTTGAAAAGTCAAAGTGTTGGAAAATGGGAAAACAACAGAGACAAAAGTCCAGTCGGTGACTCACCAAAACAGGTTGGCAAATCTAAATTGGACCGCCGTTTGTATCAACCAGCTTGATGGGGAACTCTGTAAAACTCAGCGAGCTAAAAGCTCAGTCGGCGACTCACTAAGCATGTCGGCAAGCCCGACGTTGTTCGCTCTTTGAACCCCCAAATTTATGGGAGTTCTGTAAAACTTGGTGAGCCAAATGACTACTCCGCACATCCCCGAGTGGTTCGGCAGGTCCGACTTACTCCGTGGAAAGGAGCGCGAACTGAAAATTTTTAAAGGGCCAAACAGTTTTAAATTAAAAAATACTTCATTTTCAACTCTCCTACTCTCACCCTGATATTATAGTGTTCATATTCTCCCACTTTTACTCTCCTTATACTTGGGATCTTTACTCGGGATTGTGGAATTCTTAACCGCCTAGCACTTAAACATTTTTTTAGCATATAGGTTGGTTTTCCCCAAACTCCGTATGTAGTTGACTCAAATGGAATTGGTATTTAGTTGCCGAATATTGTTTGCTAATCATCATAGGAGTGTGTATTTGCCTAATTTTAATTGAAATAAGTATTTATCGAACTTCAATACTGATTCCTGTGTCGTTGCTTTTTTAAATCGAGTCTAAACTATGGGGTTGTGTTGAATATACGCTGGGTCTAGTGGGGTGAAATCTAAGTAACCCCGGATTGTGCTAAATATCATATTTTTCCTAATGATGGAGCGGTTGACGTCAATCTTAAGGCAAAAGTCATCCAATAGCCCATTTTGTCCAAATCAAGGGAAGTCTGAGTACCTCTAGGGGATGGGTAGTATGGGTCTTGCTTTAATTTCATAGCGTATTTCCTTCATTTTTATTTCTTGGCCTACGGGCTTGAGCCTGAAGAATTGGGGTGAAAACTGGCACGAAGGGCCTTTTGGCGAGTTCGCTCGAGCTCGCCGAGTGGTTCGGCGGTTCGGCAAAGTCCCCCTAGCTCGCCTTTTTTTTCTCTAGTTTGTGAGAATTTGTTCTGTAACATTTGGTCATATGTATGAGCTCGCTGAGTTTACCCGGCGACTCACCGAAAGTCCTTTATGATCTCCTTTATGCGACCCTTAATCCTTAAAATAAAATGTAACTTTCAACGACCTACTTCTAGCTTGCCGATTGTTGTGAGTGATCCACCGAATGACCCTGGACATCGCCGACTAACTTTGAATTTGTAAAAAAATTGTGCTGGAACTTTTGAAGATCCCTATTTGGCTCGCCAAAGTGATTCGGCGACTCGCCGAACAGTTCGCTGAGTCTTTCATGCCATCCCAAAAGCAGGCACGGGGAGTCATTATAGATGAGGAAGCAATTGCTTCCAAGGCTAAGGCGACAAAAATACCTTAAAATGGAGGCAAAGGCAACGTCAAGGCTCCAATGGATGAGACACCAGAGGCTAGCTGTGACAATGAGGGATCCTACGAGACTCACCTCACCTCATCAGACAATAATGGGGATTCACAGGATTCTTAGGTTTCCATCTCTGAGCCTGATGGTGACCATCTAATATAGGTCCGAAGATCAGAGCTTGGCTCCAAGGCGATGCATGATCCGTCTAGGATCCTAGTGCCTCAGACTACTCCTTCTCCAGCTCTAGGACTGACAATGGTCCTGACGCCACCACTTTAAGGTCCTCCTCCCCGGTCACGCTACAGACTACCAGAGTATGATCAAGACAAAGACTCTGGATGACCTCAAAGGTTGGCTGGCCCTTCTTCTTTTAGGCATAACCCCGAATTGTATTGAGGTCGGAGCACCGATAGAGGAGAAGGATCTTAATGTGGCAACTAGATATTGGTTTCGGTTTATCAGCAGCATGATCATGCCATCACATAATGAGTTTATCCTCCACCACCTAAAGAGGGCCTACTTGGGTCTAGTATTGCTAGGAAGAGGCCCAATTTAGGTTTGATAATTGAGCAGGAGATGGGCATGATGGCCAAGGTGCTTCAAACGTCTCTTTCATTTCTGGTGTTGATCACCGAGTTGTGTCGACAGGGAAGAGTTCTACGAGATGAGAAGAGTAATGTTGAGATAACTCCCACATCTTCTACCGACATCTGGCATATAAATGCTGAGTACAAGCGAGACGAGGCTGACAGAAGGAGAGCAGCTCGGTGGACACATCCCCGGAGGTTGACATCGATATGATACCTGTAGAGGCGAGCATGCCTTCTCTGACCAGAGGGCGTTCAGGTACTTCTAGCTCCACTCATTCTGATACTCCTAGCACTTCTACTGCACCTCCTTCCCCTAGACCTACTGCAGCCTCTACTTTTAGATCTCCAATCACCTAGGCAATGCTATTTAAGATGGGGCATTTTTCCCAATCTACTGATGTGCGTGCCTCTTAGTTCGAGTCTGTTATTCTTGGGATGATCCATAGAGTCGTTGTTGTTGCTTTGACAACCCTCAGAGTTGAGATTGATATTCACAAGTTGTCCCAAGATGCCGTGACCGTAAGGGTCGAGGAGTGTGAGAAGGGCCAGGGAGGTAGTGATGTTGTGACGACCTTGAATGTTGATATTATTAGATTGATAAAGGATGTGGACAAACTGATGTCCAGTGATTTTACTTCACTATGATGAGACACCGAGCATTAATGCCCCAACATATAAAGTGTTTGAGATGCACACTTCACACTAGACCTAGCCTGGAAAAATTATTACTTTTAGCTCCCTCTCTATTTTGTTTAATTAACTGTTGGTTTTTAGTCGCATTTGCGGACAACTGCATTTTTTTATTGGTGGGGTGAATTATTTTCAAGCCTACCTCCTTTAAGTTGTTCTGTGAATATTATGTATCTGTTTTGTGAATATTGAGCTTATTGGGTTATATATACATCTTGGTGGTGGAATTGTGGTTGTTGATAAATTGTTGCACATTGTTTTGATAAGAAAATGGGTTTGAACCTAGTTTTCAAAATTTTCCACCTCTTGTGTGTATGATTGTGGTTGTTTTTGTGCAAATTAGAGTGTCAGTTGCGGTCAATACCGATGACTTGAATAATCCTCTTAATTGAACGAAATGAATGTGCAGCTACGATGAGGCAATCTAAGTTACATAGGGAATATGTGTACTTTTAGCATATCGTTGTGACTAGCCGGTTGTCGAATGAGTCTCTTGTTATGAACATTGCACGCTAGCTAGAAAGTGTATAGTCTTGTTTAATAAATGTATCAATTCCTTGTGTGGTTAGGCTACCTTGAACATTGTGATTGATGACACCTAGAATTATCCACATTGGTACGATTGATTTAGTGAAGCAACTGGTTAAAATAATCTGAGGCAAAATTTTTGAAGACTGAGCCAATTTGACAATATACCTCTTTGTGTCCAACCTAATGAGATGTGTGAACCTTGATTGGTACCTTTTTCGCCTATCCTTTACTTGGAAGAAACTTGACCAATTTTTACCTCTTTATCCCATCACCCATAACCTTTATGAAGTATTGGTATGTTTGAATAGCCAACTTAAGCCAGAAGCCTATGTTGGGGTGTGGTGAAAAAGAATGAAAGTCCTGAATTGTGAAAAATTTCCCTTTTGATGGATTGTTTTGAAAATAATGGAACCCCTCCAGATAAAAAAAAAAAGAAATGAGAAAATGAGAAGAAAGAAAAGAAAAAGACCAAAAAGAAAAAAAGTTGTTAAATAAAGTGTGAAAAAAATGAAGAATAATGGGTTATCCGGTGATGCATGTTTAGTTGAATAATGGTATGGAGTTTGAACATGTTTGAATGTTAAAGAGAAGGAGAAAGAATGATCTTCAGGCAATACTTTATAGAGGTAGAAGCCACTAAGCCTAAATTAACTATACCTTTACACTCAACTCCATTATAAGCCTTAAAAAGACCTTTGTGATCTTTAGTAAGCTGAAACGAATGTTCATTGTAAAATAAGGGCAATCTTACATGTGGAATCATGCATGTGTTCATATTTTTGAGTTTGACATTTGTATGTGATTTTGGGACTTTAAATTTTTAAAGAATTTTGTGTGAATATGGAATCATCTTTGTTGTGAGGGCATTTGAGTACCTTTGTTGAGCTTGAACCTGCATTTGATGCAGGCACTGTGAGCTTGAGTACACTTGATAATGGTGAGTCACAATTTGAATCTTTGGGTGCACAATTGAGCATTGTATATGTAGTTTGAATCCTGTGTGTGCATTTATGTTGAGTCTTGAGCAGGACTATTTGTAGACATCCTTTTTAAACCGATTCATCTTGTGTTTTACTTGAGGACAAATAAAAAATTAAGTTGGGGGTGTTGATGAGTCCGAGATTTGGACTCATTTAGGGATTTGTTTTGATGGTTTTAGTGTCCTCAAATGCCTAATTTATGCTATAAATTGATGTTAAAAGATCGATTTTCAGGTATGTAAGCTAAGGAGAAAGGCAAGGACACTACCAGGCCAAGAGGAGCAAAACAAGCTGAAGAAGTGGAGAAAAGTGATCCTGGATATCGCCAAGACCACTAATCGAACCGCCAAGTGACTCGTTAGCTCGTTCAAAGTTCCAGCGTGCCAACCCTAGGAAAAACCAAGTTTGCGACAGAAATTGGCCGTCAATGAATTGTCGATCCACTCCGCGAAAACAAGTTAGATCGCCCAAGGTTATAATACTAGGGAAGCTGATGACCAATTCAAAATGACGATGAATGGAGCAAAGTGCGGATCACCGAACCACTCGGCGAGGAACAATTTATTCCGCCTAACGGACTTTCAGGCCAATAAGTATGCAACAATAAATTTGAATTGAAAAGAAATTTTGAGAAGTTTTCCAGAACTTAACCCCCAAGTTTTAGAATTAGAGTTTTCTCTTAGTTTTTGACTTTCATTATAGACTTTTAAGCTTTTGAGGCTCAAACTTGAAGATTTGCAAGTGGCTTTTTAAAGTTACTCAATTTGACCCATTGTAAATAGTTGAGAACCTTTACTCTGATCATGGCTAATGTATTTGGTAATAGTTTCTTTTTTTATTATTATGTGTAGATAAAACCCCAATTCTTGGGGTGTGATCATGTGATTATGGGCTGAATTAACTTATGGTTATTGTTAATTACTAATTTTAAATGCTTAATTGATGTGGGCTTAATTGATAGATGTGTTTTAAACAAACAATTATAGTTGCAAATGCAATTCGAACTTAGAATTCTAGGCTTGCTTGAAAAAGAGGTATTAGATCAGAGCCTTCAATTGATGATTGTAGTTATTGGGTTGATACGGGTTTAGCTCGAAAGAGTAAATCCTAATCTCGATTCTAACTATCTAGCTCTAGAGTAGATGAATTAACGTATGGGTGATGAGTCCACAATTTTGACTCATTTAGGGCTTTATTTTGATCTATTTAGTGTCCTCAAATGCATGTTTAGTCTCAATAACTGATGTAAATCCTTACTTTTCAGGTATTTGAGTTGAGAGACAAAGCATGGACGCTATTAAACAAAAAAGGAACAAGGCTACTGAAAGAACGAAGAAATGAAGGCTTGAGGATTGCCTAATACATTAGGCGAGTCGCCCAATGGCCTTAACCTCTCCCAAAGTTCTAGTGTGCTGAGCCCAGAAGGAAAAGATCAAGTTGGCGATGAAAGGGATCAGTAGGCGCATCGCCGAAAAGTTCTGCGAAGCCACACCATATCGCCCAATGATTCAAAACGCAAAGATGCTGAAAGGCGATGAACCAAACCAAAGGGCAGATCGCCGAGTGTATCGGTGATCCCGACTAACTACACCGAGTAGTCCTTTGCAGCACAACATTTTGAAATCTTTAAATACCCATTTAAATTTGTGGGTTAGTATCGAATTATTATTGAATTTCTAGACATTTTTAAGTTCTTTGAGTTTTTTTGAGACATTGTTCTTGAGCTTTGAGGATTTGAGGTTTACAATTTCAAAAAATTGGAAATGGATCTTGAAGAATCTTCATCCTTGACGTGTTTAAAGACATTTTCTATCGTACCCATTTGATGGAAACACTTTTTAGTATCGATTTCTATCTCTTTATCATGTCTAGCTAAATCCTCAATTCTTGGGGTGTGATTATGTGAATATGGATTAATTAATTGTTGGGTATTGCTCATTGATAGTCTATTTGTTGTTTTAATGTGAATTCGTTTAGTAGTTGTGTTTGAACTTAATGGGATTGTAGTTGCAAATACGATTTCATCTTCTTGTTTTTGGCTTGCTCGAGAGAGAGGTTTTAAAACCAAAACTACTAAATCGATAGCCTATGGTTATTAGGTCGTCGTGGGCTCAGCTCGAGTGAGTGAATCATAGACCTTCTCCCGTACATTCAACTCGAGAGAGTGAATGGGTTAAGGCGAAGGCAGTGCTTAATTGCTGCAATTAGGTGTTCGAGAGAAATCGATTTGATTCGGGGTAAATTGTTCAAGAGAAAATTTACCCCTACTAAAGTCTAGCTTAGTTACAAATGTTCAGCGATTTACTATCAATAGCATTGATGTTGTTGTTTATTTTAGCCCATATTCGTATCACATCCCAAGAATCCCATCTCCCTAATTCACATCTTTATATTCTTGCTGCTTTAGTTGATAATTGCTTACAAAACCTCTTTTGATAATTGACACTTGTGTCACCCTTTGATATTGCAACTTTAGCTATAATTAACTTGAACATATTTTTGCTTTTCTATTGATTATCAATTACAAACCGCTCCCTATGGGAACGATCCCAACCTATTCGATTGGGTTATATTAATACACGTGATCATTGGCACTAGAACTTGAAGTAGTGTCCTGAGACGTGAAGTCAAAATGGCGCCGCTGCCGGGGAGTGGTGTTAATTGAGAATTTTTAGTTAAGTTGGATTTTGTTCTTATTAGTGGTAGCTCTACTCACTTAATTTTTAGTTTTGTTTTACTTGTTTTTGTGTTGAAACAGAAAAAATGAGTGTAAAGGTTGGAAACGTTAACCAAATAGATCACCCCCTGCTGAGGTTATTGAACTTTAGGGATAACCTCCTAACATTCCAGCAATAGGAAAGTGAGACTATCCAGGATATGTGGCCGTGATTTAAGGCATTGGTAAAACAATTCCCGAATCAAGGAATTATAGAAAAATTACTCCTAGAATCCTTCTATATAGGCCTTGGTCCTGAAAATAAAAGTGTTGTTGATCAACTTTTTGCAGATTGTTTGATATGACAACCATATGGATTAGTAGCCCAATGCCTTGATGGGATGGTTAAAGCCAACAAGGAAGCTGAAAAGGACCAAGCATAGGCTGCATTGTTGATTCAGCTGCACGACTTGTCCAAGAAGGTACTGAAGTTGGAAGAAAGGTTTAAAAAGAAGAGCAAGTACCTTCCCCCTCGCAAGTGTAAGAAGGTGAAGCATCATGCGGGTGGACAAAATGGAGAGGTCCTCTCACTCGTTCTTCACAAAATCGAGGACCAAGATAAAGTGCTGAATGAGATCAAAGAGAATGTCGAAATGCTGAATCTGATGACGACCTGCCATTCCATGATTATTCAGCTACAAGACGCCCAAAAAGGCCAAGTGATGTCATTTCTCTACGCACAACATAATAAGGGGTTACCTATTGATACTATGGCTAACCCCGAGAATGAGGTTTGAATGGTGACTTACGTCGTGCCACAACGTTAATTAAGGCATTGCTTGGAAGGCAACCCAAATCCCTTTATTGCTTTATTTTTATTTTAGAAATAATGGTGAGTTGATCTTCCTGGTTAAAGTATGGAGAGTATTTGAAAATTACAGGTTCGCGATCTAAAAGGTCCCATCGGCGCATCACCAAAGAGGTTAGTGAGCCCAACCTAATCTTCCGTTTGACTCAAGATATCTTCAAAATGGAGTCTGTGAAATTCGGCGAGCGCTGGAAATCATTGGTGAATCATCGACCAGGTCGCCGATTTTGATGTAGACCGCCATTTGAACCCTCTTATATCAACTAATATCGACGAATGGGTGAGAACTGGACGGTTTTAAAGGCCAATGGTTCCAAAGTTTCAAAATCTTCACTTTTCCTTGCTTTCAAACTTCGCAAACTCGCACCTAGTCAGTATTTTCAATATTTTTTCACTCCATAAGTATTTTAGTTGTTGATTGGTGCTCGGACATTGGATTACATTGTCGCCTAACATTTCAAAGTACTTTAATCAGCATAAACGGTTGGTTTTTCAAACCCCGAGTTTATTTTATTGAATTTGTACTCATTTGCAATGATATTGTCTTAGTGATGTGTGCTGGGCCTCTCTGATAGGATTAGAATGTTCGAATACCGATTTTAATTTTATAAAGTTCCACATATTGTTTTGATCGTCGAATGCCCGTAAATTTGTGGCTTAAAATGAATTAAATTGTGTGGGGTTGTGCTTGCATGTTGGTTAGATTGGTTGGGTGAAGTCTGAGTATCCCGTATTTGTGCTAAATAGCGTAAATTGCACGATGATAGAGTGGGTGACACCATTCTTAAGGGCAGAAGTCATCAAATGGCCAAATTACACTAAACCGAGAGAAGTCTGAGTATCCCGGGGTGATGGGTGTTATGGGTCTTATCTTAATTTAACTAGTGCATGCTTTGATTTTGTTTTCGGGGGTTGCGGGGTTGAATTTAAGAAGTTGGGTTAAATATAGGCACGTTGAGCCGTTTGGCAAGCTGGGTCGAGCTCGCTGAACCACTCGGCGGTTAGTCTAATGTCCCTATCTCGCCTTTAATTTCATGCTTAATGAGTAGTAGAATTTTGTTACTCTTGGCAAGAAGCCTGAGGGCGCCGGAAGCACTCAGTGACTCGCCGAAGGTGTTCTTGACTGCCCTTTGTCTGAACCCCTGAACCTTTATTGCACATGAACTTTCGCCGAGCTAACCCTTGGTCGCTGAAAGCTATCGGCGATTCACCTAAAGGGACCTCCTATCGCCGACTTGCTGAGAATTTTGTGCCAATCTATTCGGCAATACCGATTTAGCTCGCCAAAGATTTTAGGCTACTCACTGACTTGATCAGCTAGTCTGTCAGCAGTTACTTTTTCTGTGCTTTGATATGAATATTTACTAATTTCTCTCTGTTGTTTTGCAGATATGGTACGCAGAAATCGAGATGGGCCACCCCAAAAAAAAGCACGGGGAATTACTATAAATGAAGGTGGATCAAATCCTCCAAAGAAGAGAAAGCAAGAACTCCCACTAGGAGACAAAGGCAAAATAAAGAAGCACACATCTGAGAGAGTGGTTGTTGATACTTGAGCTAATTTTTCTTGGCCTAAGGACGAGCAACCTTTGCTATCCCAAAGGAATGAGCTCAGGGCTAGATCTCACCCCTCGTCCACCAGAGTTTTTCCTACTTCTACACAAGCAGAATCACTGCCAACTCAAGCACCTCATGTCGCTCCCGTGCCACTAGTCATTCCTGCATCTAGACTCCTAAATAGGTTGAAAGGAGATGGTTTGTGCACCATCCTTGAGGAGAAACTACTATCTACCGAGAGTATTGAAAGCAAGTACCCCAGTGTTAGAGGAGTTATTATAATGGCACCAGTTGTAGATTTTAAGCAGACCCCGAGGTCCGTATATTCCTTCATAGGTTCGTGAGTTCTACACAATATATGGTGAACTAGTGCCGAAGAGTAAAAAGAAGTCCAGCGAGTTTAGACTGGTTAGGTCAGTCACTGTTTGACGTGTAGAATTGAACTGTAGTGAGGAGTACATTAATGTTGTATTAGATAGGCGTCAATGGTCTTCACTCTCATATGACGGCCTGCCTACATCACAAACTCTGGAGGACCTAAAGGTTTGGCTTGCTCCCCTCATCTCTAATACGACTCGTAGGTGGATTGAGGCGGGAGTCAAGATCGAGAAGAAGGATTTGAATATAGCTGCCCGTTATTGGTTTTGATTCATCAGTAGTTCACCCATGCCTTCACAGAACGAATCAATCTCCCGACATGAATAAGTAGCCTGCCTGGGGTCTATCTTATCAAAGAGGCGGCTCAACTTGGGCCTTATCATAGAACAAGAGATATCCATGAGAGCCAAGAAGAAGAAAACCTCTTTTCCCTTCCTAGTACTGATCACAGAACTATGCCGGCATGCTAAATTGCCTTGGATTGCTGCTAGAGATTTTGAGGTGACCCCATCTTCCTTCACTAACATATGGAGTATTGAGGCCGAGTACACTCGTAAGGAGGTTGATAGGAGGAGAGTTGCCCCGAAGGATACCTCCCCTGAAGTTGATGTGGATTCCATACCTACATAACCTTTTGTGCCTACTTCGGCCTGCGGCCCTTCCGGCACTTCTGTCCCTCCCTCATCTTCATAGTGTCCAGGCTCCTCCTCTTCCTCCCAGAAGACCAAGATAACTCAGGCAATGATCCTAAATATGGTTCATCTCGCCTAATCAACTAACGTGAGCGCCACCAGATTAGAGAGGTCTATCCCCTTGATGATTGAGGTTGTGATTCTAGCTACACTGACACCTCTGTAGACTTCTATTGACACTCTCACTACGAGAGTTGAAGCTTGTGTGATCAGGCAGGGGGAACCTTTGAGATTCTGGTTTTCAAAGTCGAGGTAGAAGAATTGAGGAAGAACATATACTATCTGAAGTCTACCGACTACACTTCATTAATAAGGGCTGCAGATGACTTGGACACTCCTGAGACTTCAGAGATCCCTCCGGCTACCATCAGAGATGCAATCAGGGAAGAAGCAGTAGTTGATGAGTCAGATGCTGAGAATGACGAAGAGGAGATATCGATACAGGAAGAGAGCATATATAGGGACTTGCCGGATCTTGGGGAAAAAATCATGCAGTCAGAGATCCAGACATCATGGACCAAGACTTCTATGGCTGCTCCTAGTGGGTCTGGTACTACTATTACCTCTCAGGTTATTCCGGGCCACTAAAACATTTTAGTCCTACAGCCACACTAAATCTTGACAATGCTTATAAAGTGTTGCCTAAATATATTTGGGTATGCTTTTAAAGTGTAGCCTATGTTTTTAGCTTTGGGCTTCAGTTGTATTGGCAACACTTATAAAGTGTATTATTTAATGGCACAGGCTACACTTTATAAGTGTTGTTACATTATGATTTAATTGGCAACACCTATTTACACATATGATCACACTTTAAAAGTGTATTATTTTAAAATTGTAAAAACGAACACATTACAAGTGTTGCCTTAAAGTTTTCACTTAAATATTATATTCCCTCCAACATATTTTTAACTCTCCCTCCAATTTTTCATTGGCCAAAAAATAAATAAATTATAAAAAATAAAAACCTCTCAATTGTCAGGTCTTTGCCGTAAATCGTAAAAGCCTCTCAAATGCTCATAAGAATATTGTTTGCCCCCATTCTGAAATTTCTCAAAGGCTCACAAATCAACAGGTAATTCTTTTATCAATACATTATGTAACGATTTTTCACAAATAAAATTGTAGAATGGTTTAAAGAAACTCTTGAGTTTTTTTCTTAATTTTCAAATTCATGATTGTTCATCAGGGATAGAACGAAAATACCTCATATGTTTCTCATTTTTCATCAGGGATAGAACGAAAATACCTCATATTTTTCTCATTTTTCATCAGGGATAGAAAGGAATGCTTCAATTAAGAAGCTGATGTCTTAAAGTAGCATCCCATTGAAAGCATTTTGTTGGAGTAGAGTTTATCAGGTAGAAATTTCTATCTTTGAATATCCAAATTTATTCCATTTGGGTTTATTGGATGCGATTACAGATTTGGTTTGTGGGTTTTGATTTTATTGTGTTGTTGATACAATTTGTGATAATTTTTGGGAGTCTAGCGTGTAATATAGTACAATTTTTATGTTGTTTATACGATTTAGTATACGTTTGTCATTCTTCGTCTTTACTAGTTTATGGAACTTGAGCTTCTTGTATTGACTAGAAAGAATTCTAGCTTGTAGTAGTATTACACCCTCAGATAACAAAGGATTTCTCTTTATTCAGATAGATTTTTCTTTGCCCAAAGGAAAATAAGACCAATCGAGGATTTTTTTTTGTGCAACTTCTGGATGAATTCTACATTCTAAAGGGTTTCTAGTTTAAATTTTAAATCAGATGAAATTGTTGTTGTTTTCTCAACCTCGATAAACTTCTCTATCCTATATCTAAAATGTATTATCAGGTAAATCAAAAAACTTTTGCATCCTAGTTCTAAAGGGTTTAAAAGGTATCTAAATTGACAATTTTTTGTGTCCAAAAAAGCTTCTACGTTATCAGGTAAGACTCAAGAAGAATCATGTGTTTGTTAGAAGGACAAGAAGTGATTAAATATGCTACAGCGAGAGTGTGATAGTATAAATTATCCATATTGCTTTACCAAAGTAATACCCTATACAACATACCAAATAAAACTAACAAATAAAACCAATGAATACACAAATATTAAAAATTAGTTAATCATTTATGCCCCAGTATGTCCTTGCTCGCAATTATAATCATTTCCTCCCCTTTCATTTTAGGCAATACCTCTCATAATGTATTGCGTTATGTTATATCCTTTTTAAGACAAAGCAGTAGAAAAAGAAGTTAAGCTAATATTGGCTTCACTGTTCAGAGTGCGCTAAGCCTTTTAGCCAAACCAACTACATAAAAGAAACAGAATAAGGTAATCTAATTGATATTTTAACATAAATCATCTCCTAATCATGACATCTATCTGAAGCTACATTTTTTAGTTAGTGTCTCCTCACAAGTTTAACCTTGAACAAATCCATCTATGAGTAGTAAGTTATCTTTATACATGTTTAGTTTGTCTTCTACGACTCCTTATATAGCTGTAAAGTTAAGAATTTGTCTTGAACAATTTTTAGTGCCTCATTTTGAGCAGCTTTGACACATAATTAGCTTATGAATAGAACTAAACATTTTTACATTTAGGGTGCTAAAATTATTAACTGTAACGCTTCTATCTGGATTTATTGTACTTCTTCTTGTCACATATAGAAAGGAGATTGTCCTTAAAATTCAAGTTTCTGATTATAGTTGACGCTACATTTTTATGGCTTCTTTTTTGGGATGAATCAAAAGGGTAGGCAACTTATATGAATTTTCCTTTTCTTTCAATGATGCCTTCATTTAATTTTGCAGGTGCTCTAATCATTTGTCCTGCTTCATATTTCGGAGTAGCGTGGTAAGGTTACATCTCTTAGTTTTTTTTTTCAGACCAGAAATGTGTTCCAGAGATTTACACGAATATCATGATTTTGATCACAAACCAAACTAGGAAATATAATGCCTAGAACCCATCAAGAGCTCAATAGTTAAAAGCAAATAATGGTAAGGTTCTAAGCTAACTACCTCTGAAAACATGCCCCGCTTCGATGACGGCATTCCATTCCCTACCGTATGTTGCTGCTGCTGTGGAGGTTCCGGTAAATCTCTATGTAAGAACAGAGATGGAAATCTGTTACATCTTTCAGCCCTCCAATGAAAACAAACTGTTTGTTGTTTATTAAAACTATTGTCCCCTTGTGAAGAAGGACCCAGCCACTGGAATACACGCTTGCTTCCATCCATTTCCATTACCTTCTATAATCTTGAATGTTCAATCCTACTCTCTATTTTAATTTGTGAGTTTCTCGGGCTTCTGATGTGATCTTTGGGGGACAAACTCAGTGAAATTTGAAAATTCAAGCTTCTGATGTGATCAGTGGATATAAGCCAAGTGACTCTTTGTTTCTTTTCAGTACATGATTTACCATTCTTTTTTATTGGTGATAGGTTTATTCATTGCTTTCATTACTGCTTTTGGCTTTTGCTTTTCTTTTCTAATTTCCCCTTAAATTGGTGGGCCCGTGCGCAGCATGGGCATTGATCACCTAGTGATTTTATATTTATGAGATTTTCACTTCTATTCTTGGCTATGTCTATATGTTGTGTGAGTTGATGTGTTATTTCTTTCTCTTGTATTATATATGTTTCTCACTTTGTGCCAAGAAGCTTCCCATTAGTAATACTACCTGATGTTAAATAATAAAACTTTTCATATCGGTTAGCAATCAGTAATTGGTGAGTGTGACTCCACTGTCTTTTATCAGGTACGCCTTCTTCTTCTACTACTTCTTCTTCTTATTCTTTTTGTTCTTCCTGTGCAAGTGTGAGGAAATGTCAAACATATTTACTTTGAATTCATGATCGTTGTCGCTGGACTATTTTCTGGAAGGGATGCTAATATGTATTTGGTTCTTGTTTGTAGTCGTTGTTTTGGTTGCTGGGAGAGAATAATAAGAAACAATAATCATTTTTTGTTGGGAAAAGATGTTAGATTGTTTGCTAGGAGGAAATGATAAGAAAAGATGTAAGATTCTTACATGTCACTGAATTGTTTGCTAGGGAAAGATATTAGATTATTTTTGCAGCACTTGGTCATTGTCATATGACTATTAATTTTGTTTGAAGGGGATGATTCTTACATGTCACTGAATTGTTCTCAATTTCTCTAGGGTTTTCTGTGGATAGCAATGTAATTGGAGAAGAAATAATGGCATCTGTGTCGATTGGAATCACCAGCCTCGTCGGCATTTGCGTTTGAAAGCTCGGATTTTACATTGTCAACTCCATAAATGGTGGCATTGATGTGTATGTTGCTATGGCATGCGTGTGTTGGATCGTTAATTTCTCTACTGAAGATGTAAGTATACCTACCTCTAGGTTACTTGGAACATCTCTCTAAGTATCCGTCCATAGATTTCTCTTCTAAGTGCCAATTTTGTTGAAAATTTAGTTCGTGAGTGAACTTAAATTTCAAGTAACACTCTGATACGTTCATGATTTTCTCAAGAAAACAATGATCTTATAGTGTTTATTCTCTTTGATATGAAAGTGAGGCGACTAGATAATGGAAGCAAAACGTTGAGTGAACTTAAATTTCAGGTAACACTCTGTTCATATGAGATCACTGACCTCATCCTTTTTCTCGGCATTTGTTATTGACTTGTTTCTCGCCACTTCGGATAGAAGATTACTTGGATGTGGCTATCATGTTCCAATGAGCGTGATGGCACCTGTATTGGAATTAGAATTACGCACACTTGTATTACTTTGTGTTTCTTTTTACATCAACATAATCTGTATTTTTCTTGATAAGCTGACCTAATGTTCATTTTTGTTGTAAATCTGAGATTATGTCTAGAGTTCTCTATGAATAGATCCGTTATATTTTGTTTGTATGTCATGGGATTTAATTGCATTATTAGCTAACTCCATCGTTATGAATTGACAACACACTTTTATGATACTTTGTGATTTCCTTCAGCAGATGGATTAATTACCAGTAGTTCCATGCCACCCAACATCTTGCACGAGACGTAGATCAGAAAATACGTAGTTTTATAAGAACTTGGTCCACCGGAAGCCACTGCTTGCTGACGACGGAACGCATCGTCAATTATAAGGTCCTCGCCTTGGACTTAGTTGGAAAGGTAGGTGTTCGGCATGTCCCTTGCTTGCGAACTTCTTTAGTTAGTGAACTGTATGTCCCAAAAGTTTGTGGAACTTTGATTTTGGCTTTTTTCTTAACAAATTCTTATGTTGATATTTGTAATACCCATGGACTAAGCAGTTAGTTTCTGAACCCCAGAATAATATTTCCTCTTCATGATCGTTGTTTGGTAGAGTGTATAAGTAATGCTTGTATTAGTTATGTTGAAATTATTTCCTATGCATTTTTAAGCCGGCTAGGCAATGGCATGTCTCCACCATCCTCCCCTCATTTCCCTCATGCCCGGAATAAGAAATTACCTCCCATCTCCATGGATTGTATTGAAGTGGATCTTCATATTTGGTAGGATTTAAGTGCACAACTTGAGATTACACCATAATTGCCCAACAAGCTGGAATGGTATATCCTGCATCAGAAATGTTTTTGTTATGTGACATGTTATATAAAGACATAATCAAGAAAAATAACTTTGTTTGGCCATGTTTCTTATTTAATTATCATTTTTGGCTCCTCGTAGGATTATGGATACTGGTTTCCGAGTTAAAGGGTTACATTATGATGGTCACTTGTTTTGTGTTGGGAACTTGCTAATATCTTGGCATCCCAAAAAACTTTTGGAGGTTACTTTTTCTCCGTATTATATAGAGGTGTTTCTTGCCTTTATTTCTATTAAACGTACTAGAAGTTTGTTAGACATGGGAAAACTATTAATAGTAGATTTTTATATATTGAACTAGCCAATTGAAATGGTTCAGCCTGGTTTAGCTTGTGGTTGATTAGAGTTAAGGATTAAGATACCCAGTAGCTCAGTGGATGACCAAAAAGTGACATCATGGTGCAAGAATATGATATTCCTTTTAAGTGTCCAATTGCTTAAAAAGGGAAGTTCTATCATATGTCAAAAAAGAACAGTAATTACATGGATCTAACTTTTTTGCATTATCATATGCAACTTTTCTTTGTAAGGGTCTGCAAAGCTAAAAAGTTACTCATATCTTCGCTTACTCCATATGCAAGAGTAAAACTCTCATTTTATAACTTAGCTAGGTCACGGTGAGAAGTTTTGTGGGGTAAAGGAAGTAGTTGTCCAGAACTCTTATATTACATATGTTTGGACATTTTGCTGTGTCACAAAGTCCAACTCTTTATTTATATTGCCTGGACGTCATTTATGAAAGATCTTTCCCCTTAAAAAGACCCAATTTTTTCCTTTTACAGTTTGGTTAGAAAGTATCATCTGACATGACATTGGTAGGTGGCATTCAACTTATCTATCTTCAAGATAGTGCGACCAGTTCCAGGTGAGTAGCAGTCGGTCTATTGTTGAAGAATATTATGCTCAAGTCAATTTGATCTCATTGAAGTGGATGATGAAGACTTTTTGAACTATTGTAGAAGTTTGAAGACATTATGTTTGATTTTGTGAAATATATTCATTGCTACAATATATTGAACTATTGTAAGAGTACTTTTTGAACTATTGTGTACACATATGTAGAATATTGCTTTATAAGTATGTGTATGTACACAAGACATACTATCTTTTGAAGCTTATTGCAAATCTATATATTTGAATTACACATTAGCCAATTTAATGCCTGAGATTATTTATTGCAAAACAATATTGGTGTTTTTTAATTAGAAATTGTGGCATATAAATATTTTATAGCCAAAATAGTTAGACCACACTTAAAAGTGTAGCCATAGGGCTGTAAATTGTGGTATGCACATTGGCAAGGACTAAACTTCAAAGTGTTGTCATACATTAGATAGAAAAGGCAACACTTTAAAATTGTTGTCATATATTAGATAGAAAAGGCAACACTTAAAAATCGTGGGCAATAAGGAAGCAAAGGCCACGCTTAAAACTGTAGTTGTATGAGATAGAAATGTTGCTATATGAGGTACATCAAAGCGTTGCCATTTTGCCTTTCAGGCTACGCTTTTAAGTGTAGCTGATAAGGCAACACTTGAAAGTGTTGCCTTAACTCTAAGGTTACGCCTCCTCGGCCACCCCTGGAAGAATGCTGCTTAAAGTCTAAAAGTGTAGCCTTTTACCAAATGCCACACTTTTTGCTAGTGTAAGCTACACTTTAATGGGGTGGCCATAGGTCGAAAATGTTGTAGTGGGCACTGATGCACTGGGAACTGATACCCAGACAAATGGAGCGATTACATATACATGATCCTCTCTTTACCTCCCTCTCTGTCTTAGATTATTTTACTTTGGGATATTTTCATTTGCATTTGAGGACAAATGATTTTTGTTGTGGTGGGATAAGGCCCACCTTTGTGCATATTAGTTTTGTTTATATATTGGGCTTTGAGCTAAATTCGTGGTACACACTGCTTTTTGTGGAAGGTTTGAGTTTGTGGCTCCTTGCTTTTAATTGTAAATGATTTTTGACCCTTCTAAAAAAAAATTACCACCTCTTGTATCTTTTGAATGTAGTTGTTCTGTTGAAAATTTGATTACCGGTTTTGATCAATACCGATGACTCGAATAGTGCTCATAATCGAACATAAATGAATGCACAGCTACGACGAGGCCAATAGAAGTTGCATAGACAATATGTGAACTCTTTGCATCTCTATGTGACTAGTCAATTATCAGATCAATTCTCCTGTGATGATCGTTGCACACTAGTAAAAGTGTTTGACTTTTGTGTCAATATCGTGTGTGATGAGCTTATCATGAACCATGCATGGTGACAACTACAACTTGCCCTGTTGGTCCGATTGACGAAGTGATGTGATCTCATGATATGATCTTAGGAAACTTTGAAGTGTGTGAGCCAATTTGACATTATACCTCTTTTTTGGCCTACCTTGTGAATGTGTGTGAACCTCTTTTGAACACTCTTTGAGCCTTACCCTTCTTTGGAAGAAACTTGATGAAAACACGACCTTTCTTAATCCACTACCTATAATCATCATGATTTGTGGTTGATTGAATAGCCAACTTAGGCCAAAAGCCTAAGTTGGGGCTGTGGTGAAAAAGGGAAGGCAAGTCAAGAAGTGCAAGAAAAGTCTCCTTTAACCCATGGTGTTGAGAAAAAAAATGGGACCCCTCTATATATATATAAAAAAGAAAAAAGAAAAAAGGGGATATAAAAAAAAGTTTTGGAATAAATTATGAAAATACAAAAAGACATGGGGTTTCCAAACAATCTATGGAAAGTTAATAATGAGATGACTTATGAGCACTAAAGAAAATGATGAAAGAAGAGTAAAGGAAGTGTTGTGAGCACCACATTACATGAGGATAAAAGTCACCGAGCCTAAATGACCATACCCTTACACTCAGCCTCATAACAAGCCTTGAAATGACCTTTGTGATCTTGAGTGAACTGAAGCAATTGTCAATTGGAAAATACGGACAAACCTATGAGTGAAAGCATGCATTATGTTCATCTTTGTGAGTGTGAGAGTTGCATTTGATTCCACAACTTTAAATGATTAAATCATTGTGTGTGAAATTGGAATCATTCTTTGTGTGAGGGCATTTGAACACTTTTATTTGCTTGAACTTGCATTTGAAGCAAGTATTGTCAATTTGAGAATCTTTGATAATGGTGTGTCACAACTTGAGTCTTTGAGTACACAATTGATCCTTGCATGAGTAAGTTGATTCTTGTGTGTACATTCATGATTGAGTCTTGTGTAGCACAATTTGAGACATCCTTTTTGAACTGCTAAACTTGAGTTTTACTTGAGGACAAGCAAAAGTTTAAGTTGGGGGTGTTGATAAGTCCACAATTTGAACTTATTTAGGGCTTTATTTTGATCGATTTAGTGTCCTCAAATGCATATTTTGTCTCAATAAGTGATGTAAATCCTTAAATTTCATGGATTTGTGTTGAGAGACAAAGCATGGACGTTATCAAGGAAAAAAGGTACAAGGCAGTTGAAAGAACGAAAAAATGAAGGTCTGAGGATCGCCTAATGCATTAGGCGAGTCACCCAATGGCCTTAACCTCGCCCAAAATTCTAGAGTGCTGAGCCTTAAAGGAAAAGATCAAGTTGGCGATGAAAGGGAGCAATCGGCCCGTCACCAAACAGTTCCACGCAGCAACACCATATAGCCCAATGATTCAAAACGCAAAGATACTGAAGGCAAACACTGAAAGGTGATGAACCAGACCAAAGGGCCGATCGTCGAGTGTATCGACGATCCCGACTAACTACGTCGAGTTGTCCTTCGCAGCACAAATTTTCAAAAACTATAAATACCCATTTAATTCTATAGCTTTGTATCAAATTATTATTGAATTTCTAGACATTTTTTGGTTCTTAGAATTTTTTTTAGACATTGTTCTTGAGCTTTGAAGACTTGAAGGTTTACAATTCCAAGAAATTTGATTTGGGTCTTGAAGAATCTTCATCCTTGACGTGCTTAAAGATATTTTCTATTTTACCCATTTGATGGAAACACTTTTTGGTATCGATTTCTATCTCTTTATCATGTCTAGCTAAAACCCCAATTCTTGGGGTGTGATTATGTCAATATGGGTTAAATTTACTGTTGGGTATTGCTTATTGATAGTCTATATGTTGTTTAAATGTGATTTCGTTTAGTAGTTGTGTTTGAACTTAATGGGATTGCAGGTGCAAATACGATTTCACCTTCGTGTTTTTGGCCTGCTCGAGAGAGAGGTTTTAAAACCAAAACTACTAAATCGATAGATTGTGGTTATTGGGTCGTCGTGGGTTCAACTCGAGAGAGTGAATCCTAGACCTTCTCCCACACATTCAGCTTGAGAGAGTGAATGGGCTTAGGCGAAAGTTATGCTTAATTGTTGCAAATCGGTGTTCGAGAGAAACCGATTTGATTCGGGGTAAATTATTCGAGAGAAAATTTACCCGCACCAAAGTCTAGCTTAAATACAAATGTTCAGCGATTTACTATCAATAACATTTACCTAGTTGTTTATTTTAGCCCATCTTCCTATCATATCCCAAGAATCTAGTCTCCCTAATTTGCATCTTTATATTCTTGCAACTTTAGTTGATAATTGCTTACAAAACCCCCTTTGATAACTGACACGTGTGTCACCCTTTGATTTATCATGTTTTTACTCGTTATTATCTATAGCTATAATTAACTTGAACATATTTCTTCTTTTCTATTGATTCTCAATTATAAACCGCTCCCTGAGGGAACGATCCCAACCCATTCGGTTGGGTTATATTACTACACGTGAACGTTGGCACTTGAGCTGGAAGTAGTGACCTTATATGTGAAGTCAGTGGGTTGTTCTTTTTTGCTAAGCTTGTTGATATTAGAAAAAAATCACTTGAATCATTATAGTTGTTTGAGAGAAAACTATCTTACTTATAGTGTAGCCTACCCACTGATATTTATCTATTTATTAGTAATTTCAATTACTCGTATAGTGAATTTTGCCTATAATCGGTCACATCCCGAGAACTTCTCTTTATATTGCTATTTCCTTTGTGTTTGATTGTGTTTGATTGTGTTGTAGCTGGTAATTGACAATCCAATCCCCCCCCTCCCATCTAACATTTGTTGTCATCCCCTTAGACATATTTACATATTTTCGATAAACTCTATTCCTATAACCGAATAGACCACTTTATAACTTCATAACTAAAATTTAGGCATGTATCGCTCCCTGTGGGTTCGACCCCAACTCTTTGTTGGGTTTTATACTAGTTATCAATAATTTACACCTAGAATCGGATGATGTGTACTTGAAACGTTAAATCAAAGACTTCTCCAATGCTCCTAAGTATAGTGAAGATAAGGTGTCTAACCTTATGCCGCAAGCAATTAGTAGTGAATCCCTATGGCCTAGTTGTGTTGAAAAAGACATTAGGGTAGGTGTTTAGCCGGAAGGGAGGGTTGCTTTAGTTGTGGTGAAAGTGGCCACAAGATGAGGAATTGTCTAAAGATTTAGGCTAAGGGAAGAGAGGGTAAGAAAGTTGCTCTAGTGATTCATATACAAATGCTCCAAGGCAAAATAGGTTTTATGCTCTCCAAGCTAGAAGTGAACAAGAATTCCCTCAGAATTAGACTACTGGTATGTGTTTTATGCTTTATTAGATTTCGGTGTTTCTTTCTCTTTTGTGACTTAATAAGACTTTATATGCTAGACTTTGATGTTGTCTTTAGTATGAATGGGCTGCATTATTATGTTTTATAGAATGTAGAACCTGATATGGTAGTTATGAGTTTTGGATATGTTGAAAAGATTTGATGAGTAGGGTATTTAGATAATACCTTGACATGTTCAATTAGTAGACTCCGATAAAGGGTAGTAGTATAGTTCACCATGGTTTAGAATTATCATGTGTGATGGATGTTAAAGCTTAGTGATAACTTGATCCGACCTTAGAATTGAAAGAAGCAGTGCTTAGAAAGTCCGTTTAGGCTTTCTCCCAATGGGGAGATGGTGTGCTTAGATAGAAAGGTCGTTGAGTGTTCTTAATGTTCATGACTTGGGTTACTAGGATTTCTCACCTTGAAAGGTGTAATGTGTTTGGGAAGTTTAGTCCCAGTTTTGTAAGCCCATATAAGATCTTAGACCGGCAAGTTAAGAAATAGAAGAATAAGGAAGTTGCTTCTGTGAAAATGTTATGGAGGGATCTTTTAGTGAGGTTGAGGCTGCTACTTGGGAGACTGAGGCCAGTAAGATGTCCCGATATCCTCATCATATTTCCTACTACTCTTCCTTTATCTTGAGATGAAGAGTTCCTCATGGTTTGTTCTTTGTGTGAAGTCATGTGTATTTTAGATGTTTTCATGATTTTCTTTCTGATGTGCATGTTCATTAAAGATCTTGGGATTTGAAATAAAATGAGTTTGCATGATTGATTTTCCTCATGTTATAGTGCATTGAGTATGAATTTCCTATAGAATTCATGAGATGAGTTTTGAAATATGCCTTGCCATGGAGTTGAGGGATTCCTCCTTGGATGTATGTTATTAGTACAGATTGCATATAGGCTCCATGAGATGGTGTTGATCATTCTTTTAGCTTGGAGATGATAGTTCCTTCATGAACATGAGAAATGTTAGGATTTCATGCATTTTGGGTTTTTAGATGCAGTTCCTACCTACATTGTGATGCGTTGAACATGTTTAGCATGGAGTTGATGTTCCTACTTGGCTGTAGGCATTTTGATGAGTTGCATGCATCATAGGTTGCTAGTATTGAGTAGTTTCCTTTACGAAGTGCCAAGAATGCCTTTCGAGGGCGAATGATCCCAAGGAGGAAATAATGTAACACCCCGAGTTCAAAATAGAGGATAGCATGTTAGGACTTTATGGTGCCACCCCACAAGGACCAATTATGGTCCTATGAAGACGGCCCAAGAAAAAACTACATAAGGCAGTGAACCACGGCCAGGACCCATGCCCCGTGGATGGGTCCACGACTCTTGTCTAGAGGTCCGTAAGTAGGGGGAAAAGTCTCTGTCAAGACAACGCCCGACCAGGACGGACCGTAGGTCATCCACGATCCGTTGGTGAGGTCTCGTTGTTGGGCCTTTTTGGACAGTTGAAGTGGTTACGATGAGGGTTTAAAGGTCTTTTCCGCTTTTAATTACAATTAAGTGGTGTCAATTTACCCTAGCCTAGACCATCTATATAAGTACTTTAGACCCCTAAATTAATTCATTTAAGTCATTCACTCAAATCCCTAAAAGAAAACCCAAACTCCTCTCAAATAATTATCTCTAGAAAGTTGAAGATGAAGAAGAGGGTTCAAGCTAGGTCAAGTAGAGTCTCCATTCTTCCAAGCTTTGTTGGATTTCAAATAAAGGTATGATGGCTTCTTCATCAATGGAATCCTTTCATCCATGGAGTCCTAATGATTTCCCCAATTTAGAAGAAAAATTCCTCATTTTTAGTTAGGGTTTCATCTAATGTTATGGGTTATGATCCAACTCAGTCGATAATGGTTGCTTATGATTTTTTATGATTGAATTGAAAGAATTACATGTTTATAGGATGAATTTACATGTACCAATGCCTAACCCTTCTTTCTAACCTAGAATTGATGAAATTGGGTTTTATGCCACGAAAGGGGAAATTGAGGATTTACATGTAATCTTCTATGGTTAATGATATGCATTGTAGATTTCTTGAGATTATAGCATGTAGGCATGAATTGAATTATATTAAAGTAACCATGATGGATCATGATTGGTAGAGCATGAGATTGAGCCTATATGATGATATATGATTAGAATTGCTTAAGAATGAAACATGTGATTAGAATTTCTTGAGATCAAGGCATATGTGATGATTATGAGAAGTAATGCTTTGAGAGTAAGGATTGTAGTTATGAATGTTTATTGCTAGGGCTTTGAGACCAAAGCTAATATGATGAACTATGAATGTTAAGCCTTTGAGAGTGAAGCTTATGTGATTGATGAATTGTAGATAAAGTTGTTGCGGAAGGACTTACCCACATGACCTATATTAGGAATGCATGAATGACTAATGCAAAAGGTTTACTCACATAGAATGATTCTAGGTTGAAAGGATTTCTCACATAAAATGAATCTAAACCAAATGCTAAATGAATGATGAGGCTAGAGGTGACTACCCTTGACCTCCATATGTAAAGGATATGAGATGATTTCCCATACTCCTTGGAATCGAACAAGAAGTGATTTCCCATGTTCTTATTATGATGAATGGGCATGAAGGCGAGTACTCGTGACCCTTATGAAATGATGTGGAGGCGAATCCCCATGTCTTTAAAGCTTGACTTGCTATGACCAGAACATGCTTGTCAGCTTGAGTAGTAGATCTCATGGATAGCCTTTGATTGAGAAATCATATCCTTCCAAAGGTTTGCTTGGACTAAGCACAATAGAGTGCTTTGCATGATTGCTTGACTTGGTGAGGCCACACCTTTTCATGATAGCTTGGATTGAGCAATACTACCCTTCCTGAAGTAGCTTGGACTTGCATAGTAAGGTGCTTTCCATGATAGCTTGGTCTAGCATAATGAGGTACTTTTCCTTGGTAGCCTTGAATGGGTGAATCCTAATTGTTCATGAGTAATGATGTGTCTTGGACTAGTAAAGAAGTACTTTTCCATGAATAGTATGAACTAGAGGGATGATGAAACAAGCTTTACTTCAAGGAGGTATTGTATGTATGTTTTGATGAGACATTGATTCTATGATGATAGCTTATCTTGGATTGTTAAATGAGTTGCTTTCCTTGATATGTATGATTAGAGGTAGATGACCTATGTAATGATTAAGAACAAGTTGAGGTTACTTGAGAAGTGTTCCTGTTATGATATGATGATTTATGTATATTGAATATGCTTGTGATTTATGTTGTTATCTCTTATGACTATGGTATACGTCTTATGTTGACTAATGCCTATCTTATGCTTATGTTGATGATTTATGCTAGCCTTCATATTTAGTATATTTTTATACTAAAGCATACTCTTGACTACATTATTATCAAATGTAGAGTCCGGTGTTATTGACTTCCATCATCGTGGCTAGGATCTCAGTAGAGGAAGCAATTGAAGATTTGGTGAGTCCTCATAGCATCGAGGATTTCATTACCTTTCCTTTATGACTTTCATTTTTTATTTAGTACTAGTTTTTGAGCTATGCCTCTAAGACTTTTCAAGTATTTGATCGGTTGAGACAAATGTTAATGACTTCCGCTTCGTTTAATGAAACTTTGATTGTATTGGAAATTGTTATAAATTTCCTCACCATTATCTATTATCTTATGTTATGATATGCAAAGTGGCTTTTATGAGGCTTCTCAAAGTCTTGTACACCATGTTACATCTAGGGGGTACCCTAGGTCGTGACAAACTTTGTATTAGAGCACAAGGTTTATTATGGTTCTAGGATGGCTCAAACCACATCTAGTAGAGTCTTGTTCATAAGTGTGAAGCGCGCCACATTTATGAATGAGAGGCTATTAGATGTATAGGAAACTTCACTTCTTCACTTCTCTAAGTTGTGCCATAGAGTTTAACTCAATAAGGTCTTTCTCCTTATCTGTGCCCAATGTATTTCAGGATATGACTACTAGAAGTGACTCTAGAAGGATGGAGGGGGACAATGTTGATCAAGAGGTTTCTCCTCAAGTTCCTCCACAAGCTTCTTCTAAAGCTTTGATTGACCCTATAGTTGAGGAGGTAACAAATACGGAGTTTACGTCGGTGTTCCTAGTATTGATTGAAGCCGTGACGGCTCGAGCCAATAGAGAGGTGGTAGATCCCATGAACCCAAATGTGGGTACGATGGCATCAAGAGTGAGTGATTTTATAAGGATGAACCCTCCGGAATTTTATGGCTCCAAAGTGAAGAAATATCTTCAAGAGTTTATAGATGAGGTCTATAAGATATTAGACATTATGGGAGTTACTTCGGTGGAGAAGGCGGAATTGGCCGCTTACCAACTCAAGAGGGTTGCACAAGTTTGGATTAATCAATGGAAAGAGGCTAGACCAGTAGGAATGGGTCCAATAGAATGGAAAAGGTTCAAAACAACTTTTCTTTATAGGTTCATCCCTCTAGAGATAAGAGATACTTTTGTTCTTGAGTTCATTAAACTTAGGCAAGGTAAAATGAGTGTTAAGGAATCTACATTGAGGTTTACTCAATTGTTAAAATATGCTACATCCCTAGTGGCCGACTCTAGGTCGAGAATGAGTAAGTTTTTGTCAGGAGTGTCCAATCTAGTTGTGAAAGAATGTCATACCACCATGCTCATTGGTGAAATTGATATTGCTCGTCAGATGACTCATGTCCAACAGATTGAAGAGGAGAAACTAAAATGGAGAGCTAGGGAGAAAAAGAGGTATAGAAATGATGATGAAAATTCCTTTCATGTAAGGTCCAATGGACATGGTCGTCCTAAGTATCGACAATGTTTTTCCGGGCAAGAGTGATGAGTCTGAGATTTTGACTCATTTAGGGCTTTGTTTTGATAGTTTTAGTGTCCTCAAATGCCTAATTTATGCTAAAAACTAATGATAAAAGTATAAATTTTTACGTATGTAAGATAAGGAGCAAGGCCAGGACACTACCAGGCAAAAAGGAGCAAAACAAACTGAAGTAGTAGAGAAAAGCGATCCTGGTGACCGCCAAGACCACTCGAGGTTTTAACTGAGTTTCTTTACTTCATATGTATGATTAGAGGTGGATGACCTATGTAATGAGTAAGAACAGGTTTAGGTTACATGAGAAGTGTTCCTCTTCTGATATGATGATTTATGTACATTGAATATGCTTATGACTTATTTTATTATCTCTTATAATTATGGTATATATCTTATGTTGACTAATGTCTATCTTATGCCTATGTTGATGAATTTTGCTATCCATCATATTTAGTACATTTTTGTACTTGCATACTCTTCCCTACATTCTTTTAATATGTATGGTATGGCGATATTTACTTCTATCCTCGTGGCTAGGATCTTAGTAGAGCAAGCAAGTAATGATTTGGTGAGTCCTCATGGTATAGAGGATTTGATCACCTTTCATTTATGTTGAAAACTATTGTGTGGGCTGTGTCCCTAAGACTATTCAAGTATTAGATGGTTTGAGAAAAATGTTAAAGACTTTCGCCTTGTTTTATTATACTTTCATTGTATTGGAAAATGTTTTAAATTTCGGTAACATTTTCTATTTTCTTATGTTATGATATTCTAAGTAGCTTATATGAGGCTTCTCAGAGTCTTGTACACCATGTTACATCTAGGGGTTACCCTGGGTAGTCACAAAAGTCCTATGCCGATGTTAGAAGAAGTGATCTTGATTTTAATGTTCATGATTGTGTTTACTTGAAAATCTCACCAATGAAGGGTTTGGTAAGAAAGGGTAGCTTAGTCATCAATTTGTAGGCCCATATCAGATTTTGAGACGTGTTGGTAAGGTTGCTACTGAGCTTAAATTGGCTAATCATTTGGCATTAGTGCATCTAGTTTTACATGTCTCTTATGTTGAAAGAGTGTGTTGGAGATCTGACATGTATAGTTCCCTTAGAAGGTTAGGAAGTTAAGGAGAATCTTTCTTATGAGGATGTTCGGGTTAAGATTTTAGACCGGCAAGTCAAGAAGTTGAGAAACAAAGAAGTTGCTTCCGTGAAAGTTTTATGGAGGAATCAACTAGTTGAGGGTGCTACTTGGGAGTCTGAGGCCTACATGATGTCCTGATATCCTCATCTTTTTCCTTCTTCTCCTACTCTAACTTGAGGTAATGAGTTCCTCAAGGTTTACTCTTTGTTTTGGTGTCATGTTTTTAGATAATTTCCATGATTCCTTAATTTTATGCATGTTCATGAAAAACTTGAATTTTGAAAGAAAATAAGTTTATATGATTGATTTTCCTCATGTTGTTGTGCATTGAGTATGAATTGCATATAGACTTCATGAAATGTATTGTTTAATATGCTTTAGCTTGGAGTTGATGTTTCCTCCTCGGATATATGCATTTGATTATGTGTTCCATATGAGTTCATGATATAATTATATGAGCATGTTTTTAGCTTGGAGATGGTAGTTCCTCCTTGGATATGAGTAATCTTGTAAGTGCATGTATATTGGGCTGCTAGGTCTAGTTTATATCTTCCTTATGATGTTTTGGATATGTTTAACTTGGAGTCAAAGTTCCTCCTTGGTTGTGTTCATTTAGATGAAATTACATGCATGACGAGTTTCTAGTTTAGAGTCCTTTTCGTTTTGTGATGTCTTAAATCTCATTCAAGGAAGAATGATCCCAAGGGGGAGATAATGTAACACCTCATATTCGAGAACGGACAACATAGGAAGTTTCAGGACATTAAGGTGCCAGTCGATGGAGGCCAACCACGGCACATGGGTAGGACCACGAATCGTAGGTGTGGTCCGTTCATTGTCTACCCAAAAGTGATCAGAGGTTAGGGACCACGACCTGAACCAACAGACCGTCGGTCGAACCACGGTTCGTGGTTGAGGGACCCTGGGTCCAGACCCCAAATGATAGTTTCTGACCCCAAATGACGGACCAGCAGGACGGACCGTCGGTCAGACCACGGTCCGTCAATTAGGGTCCATGGGTCATGGGCTGATAGTTAACTTAAGGGGCAGTTGGGACTTTTCCTAAATAGTCTAGCCTAATACTATTTACTTTTTCCTATGGCTAAGACCCCTATATAAATGATGTTAACCCCAAATTAGTTCATTCAAATCATTCTCCTAAAATTTTAAAAGAAGACCAATGTTCTTCCTCCCCAAGATATTTCTCTCTCTAGAAGTTTAAAGAAGAGGATTCAAGCTAGGGTTGAAGGTCACATATCCATTCTTCTATTTCTTTTGGGCTTTTATAGAAAAGTATGACAGCTTTATTAATCCATGTAATCCTTGCATCCATGGATCCCCTAAGTTCCCCAATTGAAAAGAAATTCCCTAATTTTAGTTAGGGTTTCTTATAAGTTGTTGGTCTTGATGAATAATTATTCTATTGATTGAATTTTTATTCTTTATGCATGAATTGTGAGGAATACATGCTTTTATGATGAACTTCCATGTACCAAACCTTAACCCATATTTCTAGGATGAAATTGATGTAAATGGGTTTTACTCTATGAAATTGGAATTTATGGATTATGTGTATTCTTATAGGATAAATAAGATACATTATGAATTGTTTTGAGACTGAAGGATATGTGATGATTATGATATGAATTTCTTTGAGAGTGAAGCATATGTTATGAATTGTTTATTATTGGCGTAATTGTTGTGGAAGGGATCTTTCCCGCATGATTATCTTATGTATGAATGTGAAAGTCTTTCTCACATTGAATGATTCTAGGTTGAAAGCATTTCTACCCTAATGTAAATCTAAGTTTAGGAATTATGAACGTGATGAGGTTAGAGGCGATTACCTTTGACATCCATGAGAAGAATTTGATGTGATTACCCATATTTCTTAGAAATGGACTAGAGGCGAATACCCATGATCCTAAGTAAGAGACAATGAGGCGAGTACCCATGTCATATGATAGAAAGAGAATAAGGCGAGTACCCATGTCACATGATGGAAGGACAAGAGGCGACTATCCATGATCCTAAAGTATGTTGGACAAGATGTGACTACCCATGATCCTAGTAAGAAGGACTAGAGGTGACTACCCATGATTTCAAGGTAAGAAGGGCTAGAGGCAATTAACCATGTTCCTTCATAGTAAGGAAAGAGGTGATTCACCATCTCTTTAAAAGATAAAGCTAGGATACGTTATGAAAGGTGATGAGCTTTGATTGTTGCTTGAGTTTTTCTTCCATGATGAGTAAGAATAGTGGCGGATTACTCATGTCTTAACTAAGTATGAAATTGAGGTTACTTCAAGAAGTACACCTTAGATGTCTAAAAGATCTATTATGTGCATTGATTATGCTTTATGACTTATGTTGTACAACTCATATATTTATGTTATGTTTTGCAAGCTATCTTATTTAGTACATACTCTTGCCAACATTTCTCATCCAAATGTAGGGTCCGACATTACCCACTTCTATCCCTGTGGCTAGGACCTATAGTAGAGGCAAGGTTGAATATTGGTGAGTCCTCATAACATCCAAGGATTTGGCCACCATTTCTTTTATGTTCTTTCATTTTATGTCTTGAAAAATGTTGTATGGGCTGTGTCCCAAGATTCTATTTTACTTGATGGTTTTTTAGTAAAGTTTATTAGACTTCTGCTTCGTTTTATAAAACTTTGACTGTGTTTAAATTGTTTAAATCTTATCGATTTTCTATTAACTTGACTATGAAAGCTAAGTGCCTTATCTAAGGCCCATCGGGGTCTTGTGTGCCATGTTACATTTAGAGGATACCCCTAGTTCGTGATATCTATTGGTAGTATTTCCCACGTTGAGGAAGACAAGAAAGAGTTAGCCTAAGATGTGCATAGACTTGCACCATTAGTAGTTCGGTTAATGTATTCCAATGAAGGAGGAGCAGTGGTGATGAATGAGCCTGAATCCTCACTAGTGTCGAAGTGAAAGAGAAACAAGACCAAGATCCTGTTTTGCTTGAATTGAAGGAAAATGTTCATAAGCAGAAAGTGATAGCTTTTGAATAAAGGGGGATGGAATGTTGAGATATCAAGGTAGATTGTGTGTACAGAAGGTCGATGAACTCTAAGAGGGCATAATGAAGGAAGCTCATAGATCCGGATATTATATCTATATTTGTTCCATAAAGATGTATCGTGACTTCACAGAAGTCTATTGGTGGAGTAGTACGAAGAGGTGTATTGCAGAGTTCGTTGCTAACTGCCCGAATTGCCAACAAGTCAAGGTAGAGCACTAGAGGCCCGCTGGTATGACTCAGAACATAGAAATTCTTGAATGGAAGTGGGAGATGATTAATGTGGATTTTATTACTGGTTTACCACGGTCTCGCAGGCAGTATGATTTGATTTGGGTGATTGTAGATCGAATGACTAAATCAGCCCATTTCTTACTGATAAAGACTACTTTTTTAGCAGAGGATTATGCCAAGTTATATATTCAAGAGGTAGTCAGACTTCACGGATTCCAGTGTCCATTATTTCAGATAGAGGTGCGCAATTCACAGCACAATTATGGAAGTCTTTCCAGAAGGGTTTGGGTTCGAAGGTGAACCTTGGTACTTCTTTTCATCCTCAGACTGATGGTCAAGTAGAGCGTACAATTCAGACTTTATAGGATATATTGAGGGCATGTGTAATCGATTTCAAGGGTAATTGGGATGATCACTTACCTCTCATCGAGTTTTCTTACAATAACAGTTATAACTCTAGCATCTAGCTGGCTCCATATGATGCTCTTTATGGGAGAAGATGTAGATCGCCTATTGGATGGTTTGAGGTTGGTGTGGCTAGATTTATAAGACCAGACTTGGTTCACCAAGCTATGGAGAGAGTGAAGACTATCCAATAAAGGTTGAAAATAGCGCAGAGTCATTAGAAACCCTATACTGATGTTAGGAGAAGAGGCTTAGAGTTTGAGGTAGATTATTGAGTTTACTTGAAGGTTTTACCCATGAAAGGTGTTATGAGATTTGATAATAAGGGGAAAGTTAGTCACTGGTATATTGGTCCTTACAGGATATCCAAGAGGATTGACAATGTAGCCTATGATTTGGAGCTACCGCTAGAGTTAGTAGTTGTCCATCCGGTATTCCACATTTCAATGTTGAAGAAGCGTATTTGCGATCCTCTTATGAAGAGATTCACTTTCAAATCCAGGACCGTCAGGTTCGCAAGTTAAGAACCAAGGAGGTAGCATATGTCAAGGTCTTATAGAGGAATCAAATTGTTGAGGAAGCTACTTGGGAGGCTGAGGAGGATATGAAGAAGTGATACCCACATCTCTTTCAGTCCGGAGAGGCAAATCAAGGAACTAAGTATTTTTTTGGTACTTCTTAAGTTGGAATGTTGTCTTACTTTGCATGTTGAGTGTTTGAGCTGGGTGTTAGATGTTACCACTCTTAGTCTACTTAGAGTAATATCATTCGAGGAAGAATGTTCCTAAGGGTGAGATATTGTAACAAATTAGTATTTGAAAGAGCTTAATTTAGAAAGAACTTATTTGGAAAGAGCCAAATCTGAAATTTTGCAAGTTATGCTTAAGATGTGAGTTTTGGGTCAACTTCAAACGCCCATAATTTTCATAGGATGTTGTAGGTGGCCCATAAATATCAAATGAAAGGTCTTTGAATCCTTTTTCCAACTACACTGAGTTTGCTAAATTGTGAGAAAGTCCTTTCACAACAAGTCATTATCATTCATTAGAGTATAATTGAGGATAGCCTTTCAAATAGTACTTCATCATCATTAACATTATCATTGAACTTCATTTATTCTTCATTAAAATGTGTGTGTGTATGTGAGAATATCCTTTCACATAATCACCATCATCCACAAGTGTAAATAGCGAGATAACATTCAATCTTTACACAATTAACTTCTAAACATGATCATAATTCATTCGTTCAGATCACACACATGCTTAACATCACATTCATATAGACAACATCATGATAATACTTAAATTCCTCAGACTATCCCTTCAATGCCATGATCACAATGTACATAGTAGGTAAGCACCTCCACCTTTCAAATGGATCAACAATTCAAGCACAATTCTATTTTAACATGAAATTAGGTCAAACTTGCCCTTTCAAGGCTATGATCACAAATCCTATATTCACCATAATTAAGCATAGATTATGATACAATTCAATAATCAAAATCAATTTAGGCATAATTCATCAACATTCATTCATGATCAACAAACCTACTTCATAAGACACAATTTAGAAATTGGAGGAATCATGGGTTGATAGAGTAAAATCATCAATTAAACATCAATATAATTTTAATTTGACATTAGTAAAAATTTAAAATTGTTTGATGAAAGAACCCATGAGATTGAGTAAAAACCTAGATTTTCATGATTTGAAATCACATTTGAATTGGTTCGTTGAATGGAAAACTAGGAGAGGATCAAGACCACCATACCTTACTATTGATTCCCCATGAAATATTGAAGAAGAAACACCTTGAAATTCCCAACCCTAGCTTGAACTTGACCGTGATCTCCAATGGAGACCTTTTTGAGAGGGAGGGGTTTTTATTTGGGGAAATTGAATAATTAATCGAAAATAGGGTTTTAATACTCTTAAAATATCTTAATATATGTAAAATAACCATCCATACACTTAAAAAGACTTAAGGAGAATTTACCAATTCACCTCCACAATGCCCAAGTCAAAACCAGATTGCAGGTCCAATTCACGAGACCCCCCATTCACGGACAGTGTGTGGGGTCATAGACCATACTGTCCCTCCGTTATTTAACTTTATCACTTAGTTTGGTACCCCTTTACGTACGGAGGCCATCCACAGGGCGTGGATGGACCTACGGGGCATGGACCCCTTCCGTAGGTCACACAATTTTTGGCAGCCTCATGGTTTCCTTGGGGTCTGGGGTTTAAACTTAGGGTCCTCCTCAAGGACCCTTAGGGTAGTCCTTGGGGGGTTGTACCTTTATGTATAACCCCTAAACATCTCAACCATGGCTCGGGACAACCTTATATCACTTCAAAACTCAAAACACTCACACACTTACTAGTTCGGCTCTAGTTTCACTAGTTCATTTTTAGGGTCATTACAGAGACACCGGGGATCATGTTTTAGCTCACATTGTCTCTATGACTATTAAGGCTAATTCCTCACATTAATAATGAACTAAGGTTACTTCAAGAAGTATCTGATATGTGTTCAAAGGTTTTAAATGATGTTAGCTTGCATTGACCATGGTGTTAGAACTTATATTTTCTAACTCTCTTATATAATATTTTAGCTTGGTCAATTTCATGTCATGAAATGATTTTTTTGTTTTTTTAGCATGATTTTAATGTTTTATGCATAACTATCATACTTGGTAAATTGTTTTTGCACAAACGCATACTATTGCCTACATTTCCCCAAATGAAGGGTCTTATAGTCAGGTTTCTATGTTTTTTGGCTAGTGGTTAATTTTGAAATTTTCCCGAGCTTTGGTGAGTCCTCATGCATCAAGGACGGATGTTCATTGTTTCACTTTCTTTAATGTATTTCACCTTTGGAAATGATGTATGGGCTAGGGCCAATTTCATTCTATTGTACTAGATGGCTATATTGAGACAAGTGTTTTAGACTTCCGCTTTTCTTTTATAAAACTATTGGACTTGGACAATTGTTTTACTCTTATTTTTCTATTTCTGATGTTATGAAAGCTAAGTGACTTGTGTGGGGTTTATTGCGGTCCTTTATGCCATGTTACATCTACGGGATACCCCTAGATCTTGACAAACTCGATAATCAGAGCACAAGGTTTAGAATGATCCTAAGATGTTTCATAAGCTACGTAGAGTAGAGTCTTATTCATAAGTGTGAAGCGCGCCACATTTATGAATGAGAGGATACAACATATTTAGGAAACTCCACTTCTTTTATTACTTTAAAGTCGTGCGATAGAGTTTAACTCTATAAGGTCTCTCTCATAATCCTTATCTAATTCTCTACATGATATGGCTACTCGAAGGGCTTATGCTAGAAGGAATGTGAGGGAGAATGTTGAACAAGAAGCTCCTCCCCAAGCTCCTGAAGTACTGGTCGATCCTTTGGCCGAACAAGTGACAAATACAGAGTTTAGTGTTGCTTTTTGAGTGTTGGCTCAAGCTGTGATGGCCCAAGACAATAGGGAGGTTTTGGTTCCCGTGAACCCAAATGTGGGTAAGGCGGTGTCTAGAGTGAGGGACTTGACTAGGAGAAATCCTCCAGAGTTTCATGGTTCGAAGGTTGAGAATGATCCACAAGAGTTCATTTATGAGGTCTATAAGGTCTTGATGATTATTGGAGTGATGTCGGTGGAAAAGGCGGGGTTGGCCGCTTATCAACTAAAAGGTGTTGCTCAAACTTGGTTTAACCAATCGAAAGAAGGGAGACTAGAAGATATGGGTCCTCTTGATTAGGAGAAGTTTAAAGATGCTTTTCATGATAGGTTATTTCCCGTTCAAATGAGGGAAGCAAAAGTGCTTGAGTTTATCAATCTTCATGAACGGAGTATGAGTGTGAGGGAATATGCTCTAAAGTTCACAAAATTGCTAAGTATGCTTCAACAATGGTTGCCGATTCAAGTGTAAGGATGAGCAAGTTCAGGAGTGTCCGAAATGGTGGTTAAAGAGTGTCGTACCGCCATGCCTGTTAATGACACTGACATCTCTTGTCTCATGGTTCATGCTTAACAAATTGAAGAGGAGAAAATTAAGGAAAAGTCTAGGGAAGCAAAAAGGGCTAAGACTCGTGATGGTAATTTCTCTCATGCAAGTTTCGATGGACATTTTCGTCCTAGATTTCAAAAAATGTTTTCCGGTCAAGGTTCCTCTAATGCTCCTCCTATGTTCAACAAAGATAGGGTGGCTAACCCTAAACCTCAAGGAGGGAATGATAGTGTATCTTCATTGCCTATGTCTACTTGTACGAGGTGTGGAATAAAGCATGAGGGTAAGTGCCTAGCCGGCACAGATGGTTGTTTAGTTGTGGTAAGAGTGGTCATAAAATAAGGGATTCCCGATGCTTATTGCTAAAGGAAGAAAGGGAAAGCAGGCTCCTCCTAGTGGTTCAGAATCCAATGGCCCTAGGCAAAACCGATTCTATGCACTTCACACTCGTGGTGACCAAAAGAGTTCTACCGATATGGTTACGGGTATGTTGATTGTTTTCAAACTTGATGTTTATACTTTACTTTATCTCAGTGCTACATTTTCTTTTGTGACACCATATGTGGTTATGAGGTGTGATGTGCTTCCCGATTGTTAGAACCTTTTTTTGTCTCTACTACTTTTGGTAATTCTATTGTGGCTAAGAGGGTCTATAGAAAGTGACATGTTTCCTTGTCCCATAGAGTTACTCTTGTCAACTTTGCAGAGCTTGATATGCTAGACTTTGATGTGATTTCTATGCCTAAGGATCAGTTTGACTCTTGTCTAAAAGCTAGAAAGACGATTTTTAAGGGTTGCATTTACAATATAGTTAGGGTGAGGAATGTAGATTTTGAAACCCCTACTCTTGAGTCAGTCCTTGTTGTTAATGAGTTTTCGAAAGTATTCCTAGATGATGTACCTAGTATTCCTCATGACAGGAATTAGACATCGGTATTGACCTTCTCCTAGATATGTAACCCATTTCTATTCCTCTGCAGCGTATGGCTTTGGGAGAATTAAAGGATTTGAAAGAACAATTGAATGTTTTTTTGGATAAGGGTCTCATCAAACCGAGTATCTCTCCATGGGGTGCTCCAGTTTTGTTTGTTAGAAAGGTATATGTATTGACTATTGCCAGTTGAACAAGGTGACCATTAAGAATAAGTATCCTCTGTAACAACCCACTCGGAAGGATGCTACCACTTAAAGGGGAAATCTAATTTTATACCTGTGATACTTAAAAGAGATTAACAAAGGGCATATTTATATTAGTCTAGTGGAGGAATTAGGTTCATAAAAAAAATAGTTAAAGAAGTGAAACCTGCCCATTTACACATTAATTTGATGCCAAACTGAAACTGCGTAACATTTTATCTTATGGCGGAAGAACCCTTCCAAAATAATCTAAGCAAATAACTTACTAGGTTTTCGTCCATACTTCATCCTCACACTTAAAATAATATAACATGATATTACCAACTTTCGAGTACAAACATTTACCGGTTCTTGCTCCACACAAACATTCAAAACAAATAGTAAATTTAGTATATTACAAGACTTGGATTTACACACCCCAAAAAGAACAAAACATATTGCCATACTTATATTACAACCCATAGTGACATGATCAAATTAGCCTTCAAAATTTCATGTAAATGTACAACATATAGATCATGTACAAGTCCCAAGATTTATGCAAACTATAGATGCCTATATGCAAATGTGATCTTCCCATAAAGCTCGCAAAAATAATGCCTCAAATGGCCAACTTCAAGTATCCCCTCGAACGCTCCCTACGATAGAAACAACTATCGCTAAGCATAAAGCTTAGTGGTGTAAAAACTATATGCATGGAGCCGCTATATTCACCAAGTGACCTTTCAAAAGTCATGGACAACACAATTGAAACATAATAAATAAATCAAGTAAACAATATATTAAGGGTATCAAGTTCTATATTTAAAGATCCAACTGTCAAGAACGCTCATAGAACCATTTCCCAAGAGATCCAATACCAAGGCTCGCCCAATATATACATCATATCGTCACACCTAGCATAACCAAGTATCAAGAAGAACCGAAGCCCTGTATCGAGAAGGACCGGAGCCCGGTATCAAGAAGGGTCAAAGGCAAATAATCAAGAGAATCAAGAACCATATTAAAAATGGCTTCCTAGTTCATGCTTAAAATGGATAACTTCCATACTTAAGACGAACCAAAAATACAGAGTCAAGACGACAAATAATACGAATCAATAGATAGGCATGCCCATAGTGACAAAATCAAATTCACAAGAAGGACAAAGTCCCAACAAGAATGCCAAGTGATCAAGTAATCCGTACAAGTGGGCGAGTTACACAAGTGTCTTGAAAGACTCAAAGAATATCAATACGACAATACAATGTGATAAGAAGTAACCAAGGTATCGAGATAACCCTTCAAATATACAAGCAGATAACAAGAGTACAATTACAAGTTTATACCTAAACCTCGGGCTTTTGCATAGAAACAGTCCAACAAAACTTTAAGAATTCAAACCGTAGCCCGACCAACCTATCAAGGTTCTCAACTTGTACACGAGTATATATAATTATAAAATACAATTAAATAACTTCTATTAGCTCAATAGTGTTGACGTTAAACAGGATCATCATCACAAGTAAGCCTAGCATGTACAAATACAACTATGCTCCGAAAACAGTGAATCTGTCCAGCCTGGTACCTCAAGTCGCAACTTAGATTTGTAAAGGAAAAACGCAAAACTGGACTTTATATCCTTCATGAAAGATATAGGTACATCTATAAAAGTTGCAAATAAACAATAATCACCGCAAAATATATTTTGTACAAAAAGATATACTCAAAACACTAGTAGTTGATCAAACAGGATTTCAAATTTTGAAATCTCGACAGAACTTGCCCTATGTTGCTTCCCATATTCCGAATCAATAACAGCTAAATTAGAGTTTTACATAAACTTGAGAGTTCTAGGTATACAAAATATCTTTCCAAATCATATTTATTCACTGTAAACGAAGTTATATAGAACGACATATGCATAAATTGTCAAACACTACCCAGCTCAGAAACAGATTTCATCACTTACCAATGAGAAGGGTGTGTCTCGAATCCCAGCCAAGAGGACAAAGTTTTCCTGTTGTGATTTTGAAGAACAATCTATTTTCATATATTTCTAAGGTTCTAAGACATTAGGAAAACAAATTTACTAAAGGAGGTGCGAAAATATACAGTCACAAAAGTGATGTTTATCACTTGTACTGTTGTCCTTCAAAGGTGTTGCCCAAGTAGTTGTGTGCTGCCCAAAATGCATACATATCCATCTATATATATATCCTTCACCTCCTTTTCAATTTATACATAATTATAATTAGAAAATAACATAAATACCCCAAAACCATACCTTAAATTACGATCACAATTATGTTAAGCAAGTCTGCAAATATCATAAAATTTCAAGTTCCCAAAATGAGAATAACACATTTGTAGTAACTAAGCAATGGTGTATCGACATCCAAATCTTGGTTAGTATTTAGGGGTGTTATATCCTCTCCCAAGGATAGATGATTTTTTTGACCAACTTCAACAAGCCAGTTATTTTTCTAAGATTGATCTTCGATCGGGTTATCACCAATTAGGGGTGAAGTAAGACAACATTCCGAAGAAGGCTTTTCGAAGTCAGTATGGTCATTATGAGTTTTTGGTAATATAGTTTGGATCGACTAATGCTCTGGTAGCTTTCATGGATTTGATTAATAGGATGATTAGATAATACCTTGACATGTTTATGATTGTGTTCATTGATGATATATTGATTTATTAGAGAAGTGAGAATGAGCATATCGATCATTTGAGGATCGTGTTGCAAGTTCATAAGGACCAACAACTCTTTGCGAATTTAGCGAATGTGAGTTTTGGCTAAGATTTGTGGCTTTCCTTGGCCATATTGTTTCATGTAAGGGTATTGAGGTAGATCCTAAGAATATGTATGTGGTCAAGAGTTTGCCTAGACCTCTAACTCCTTCGGATATTAGAAGTTTCTTAGGTTTAGCTGGTTACTATAGAAGGTTTGTTGAGGGATTCTCTTCAATTGCCTCTCTTTTGACGGCTTTGACTCAAAATAAGGCTAAGTTCATATTTTCTGAAAAGTGTGAGAAGAGTTTCCAAGAGTTGAAAGATAGACTTACTCCCGCTTATGTGTTTACTCTTCCAGAAGGGACAAATGGTTTTGTTGTTTATTGTGATGCCTCAAGAATTGGGCGGGGTGTGTACTTATGCAAAATGGGAAAGTTATTTCCTATGCCTCAAGGCAACTTAAGACTCATACGAAGAATTATCCTACCCATGACCTTGAACTAGCGGCAGTTTTTTTTTACTTAAAGATTTGGAGGCATTACTTGTATGTAGTGCATGTAGATGCGTTTACCAACCACAAGAGTTTGCAATACGTGTTTAATCAAAATGATCTAAATCTTCACCAAAGAAGGTAGCATGAGTTATTGAAAGATTATGATATTAGTGTTTCTATCACTCTATAAAGGCAAATGTGGTGGCGGATGCTCTTAATTGGTTATCGATGGGTAGTGTTTCTTATATTATAGAAGAAAGATGGAGTTGGTTTGAGATGTCATATATTTGTCCTATTAGGTGTTCGGTTAGTGGACTCTATCAAGGGTGGTTTTGTAGTCTACAATGGTTAAAAATCATCCTTAGTGGCAGATGTGAAAGCTAAGCATGGTCGTGATCCAATTTTGATCGACTTAAAAGAAGTGCTTAAGAAATCCGTTGAGGCTTTCTCCCAAGGGGTATATGGTGTGCTTAGATATCAAGGTCGTTTATGTGTTCCTAATGTTAATGACTTGAGGGAACATATCTTGTCAGAAGCCCATATTTCGCAGTATTCCATTCATCTGGGAGCCACCAAGATGTACCGTGATTTATGGGAGGTCTATTGGTGGAATGTGATGTTTCAGTAATCAAGACACAACTTCCGATGCAAGTGTCTACGATCGTACAATAGTTTAGTAACCCAACCAAGGGTTTGGATTGTCCCTAAGAGAGTGGTTTTCAGAATTAATAGAAAAATAAAACTTACTTTTAACTAGTCGTAGCTAAAGACATTAATGATTAAGAACATTGTAAATTAAACGGGAACACAAGAGTGTCAATTAACAATGGGGGGTTTTGTCAGAAGTAAGTAAAAACAGCAAAATAAACGAGGGATTTTAAGTAATAAGAGGGGATACTTGGGATGTGATAGGAATACAGGTTAAGGTATATTATTGGGTACATGCTTTAGATAGAAGATTCATAGAATAATTATGACTAGGCTAGACTTTAAGGGGGATAAGCTCTCTCTCGAGCAACTTACCCCGTTTCAAATGCGTACTTCTCGAACAACCATTTTACGGATGAAGACCAGCCTACGCCATAACGCACTCACCTTCTCGAGCTGAGTGTGTGGACATGGGACTAGGGTTCACTCTCTCGAGCTGAACCTCATGTCGACCCACTCGCACTAGTCATCAATTAAGTACTCTTAGTTTTACGACCTCTCTCTCGAGCTAGCTGAAAACACATAAATAAACTTGTATTTGCAACTACAAATTCATTAATTTAATCCACAACTACTAATTGAAATCATAATTAAACTACGATTAAACTATCAGCAAGAAAGACCCAACAATTATCTTAACCCATATTCGCTAAATCACACCCCAAGAATTTGGGGTTTTAGCCACACATGTATAAGAGATAGAAATTTATACCAAATTGAGCTTGCATTCAACTGGGTATGAAGATTTCAGTCTTGATACAAGCCAAAAGTGAAGAATCCACGATATCAAAACCCAAATCTTGAAGATTAAACCCTTTGGATCTTCAAGTCTTCAAAACCCTCTGAAGCTTATAGTGAAAATATCAAAAAGTACTATTCTATATGAAAATTATAATAATTGTTCGACTCTTAAAACTACAACTCTAACTAGTATTTATAGTTTTCACAAATTTATGTTGCAACGGATCATTCGGCGTCGTTAGATGGAATTGCCGATCAACTCGGCAATTTTCCCTTTGGTGTATAGTTCATCGCCGTCTTGCACCAACTTTCTGCATCGTCGTGCTTTGGTTTATTGGGCGACATGCTATTGCTTCGCAGAACTTCTCGGTGACAAGCCGACTGCTCCCTTTTTCCACCGACTTGATCCTTTCCTTCAGGCTAAGCACACTGGAACAAAAGGCGAAGTAAGACCCTTCGGTGACTCGCCAAGTGGACTCGGCGATCCTCAGGCCTTAATTACTTTATTATTTTCAGCCGTTTCGTTAGTGTCCATGCTTTCCTTCAAACTTCAAATACCTTAAACTTTAAGGGTTTTAATTATATATTGAGATAAAATAAGAATTTGAGGACACAATTTATATTAAAATATAGGCTTAAATGAGTCCAATTTGTGGACACATCAACACCCCCAACCTAAATTTTTTGCTTGTCCTCAAGAAAACTCAAGTTCAACCGTTCAAAATGGGTATCTCGAGCAGTGCTACATAAGACTCAATTATGAATGCATACAACAAGACATAATTTGCTTATGCAAAGATCAAATGTGCACTAAAATATTCAAGTTATGACTCACCAATATCAAAGAATCTCATGCTGACCATACTTGCTTCAAATGCAAGTTCAAGCTCAACCAAAATGTTCAAATGCCCTCACACAAAGAATGATTCCATATTCACACAATAGTTCACAGTTTAAAGCTTCGGAATCAGAAGCAACGCTCACACTCACAAACAAGAACACAATGAATGCTTTCACCCATAGGTTTGCCCGTATTTTCCAATATACAATTGCTTCAGCTCACTTAAGATCAAAAAGGTCTTTTCAAGGCTTGTAACGGGGTTGAGTGCAAAGGTATGGTCATTTAGGCTTAGTGACTTTCATTCTCGTGGAATGTGGTGTTCACAACACTTCCTTTCCTATTCTTTCATCATTTTCTTTAGTGTTCATAAGTCATCACATTATTCAATATCCATGGATTGCTCAGGAACTCCCTTTCTTTTGTATTTTATTCCACAACTTTTTCATTATTTTTCTTTTCTTTTATTTCCCTTCTCTTTTTTTTTTTGTATAGAGGGGTTCCATATTTCTCAAAACCATCGATTAAAGGAGACTTTTCTTGAACTTCTTAACTTGCCATCTCTTTTCACCACACCCTCAACTTAGTCTTTTGGCCTAAGTTGGCTATTCAATCAACTACAAATCAAGAGGATTATGGGTAGTGGATTTAATAATGGTTATGTTTTCATCAAGTTTTTTCCAATGAAAGGTAAGGATCAAGGGGTGTTCAATAGAGGTTCATCACAAGGTAGGCCACAAAAGAGGTATATGTCAAATTGGCTCACACTCTTCGAAGTTGCCTAAGATCATATCAAGAGATAACATTACTTAGTCGACCGGACCAACGGGGTAAATTCTATGTGTTATCATGCATGGTTCAAAGTAAGTTCATCACACAAGGCATCGACACCAAAGTCAAACAAGACTCCACAGTTTCGCTAGTGTGCAATGTTCATCACAAGATCGACTAAATTCGATAATTGGCTAGTCACAATCAGATGCAATGAGTTCACATATTGTCTATGAAAATTCATTTGTCCTCATCGTTGCCGCACATTCATGTTTGTTCAATTATGAGTACTATTCAAGTCATCGGTATTGATCGGGACCGATACTCAAATTTGAAAAAGAACAGCCACCTTCAAATACAGAAGGGTTGGCAACAATTTGCAAAAAAGTAAAAATCGCAGGGGTGAAAAATCATTTTCAATTTCAGCTCAAGGAGCCACAAGTTCAAACCTTCCACAAAAAGCAGTATCAACACAATTTAAGCCCAAAGCCCAAATAGATAAACAAAACAAGAGTCTTAATCAGCACACAAAGGTGGGCCTCACCACCACAAATAAAAAAACATTTTTCCTCAAATGCAAATAAAGATATCCAAAAGTCAAAATAAATAAAGACAGAGAGGGAGGTAAAGAGGGGATCATGTCTATGCAGTCGCTCTATTTATATGGGCATCAATGACATGTGTAGTGCTCGAGATTTGGGCATCAGTCCCCGGTGTCACCTTAGAAGTACCAGCACACGACAATATGATATGATCATTACAAATGAGTGCCAAATTTATGAAAGTAAACTCGGGTTCGGAAAACCAACCTTTATGCCGATAAAAGTACTTTGAAATGCTAGGCGGAAATAAAATCTAACTCCGAGCAGAATTCAACAACCAAAATACCTATGGAAGGAAAAAATATTTAAAATACTAACTAGGTGCGAGAGTTGGAAGATTAAAAGCGAAGGAAAATGAAAGAGTTGAAAGTTTAAACCTTTGGCCTGTTAAGAATTAGTCCAATTCTCACCCATTCGACGATATTAGTCATGGTCGACGATCCATTTGGCGACTAACCGAGTGGATACTTACCTCGCTGAGTTTTACTGGACCTCCAGTTAAACTGGGGGACCAATCGGCAAACTAGATCGCAATCGCCGACCAAGTCAGCGATTCGCCAATAATTTCTTCGGCACGACTAGTTTTATAGACCCCACTTTGAAGTTATCTTTAGTCCAACGGCGGTCTAAGTCTAGATTGCCGACTGGACCTTTGGCTTGCCCATTTGCACTTTTCACTCATTTTCCATACTTAGACCTACACAAACAACACACCATTATTTCTTAAAGCAAAACTAAAGCGGTAAAACCTTGGGTTGCCTCCCAAGAAGCGCCTTATTTAACATCGTGGCACGACGCAACTCCTCACTCAAGTTCAATTAGTGAGGTTTACCTCATTTTCATGATGCCACACTTCTTTTGGCTATAAGTAGAGAGAAAATAACACTTGGTCCATTTGGGATCTTTGTCATCATTCACACTCATTCTTCCTATTTCAACACACAAAAAAGCAAAATAAAACTAAATATTAAGTTAGTAAACTACGTCTAACAAAAGCAAAAATTCTACTCTACTAATAATTCTCAAGTTACACCATTCCCCGTCAGCGGGGCCATTTTGATGTTTGCGTAATCAATACACAACTTCCGATGCAAGTGTCTACGATCGTACAATAGTTTAGTCACCCAACCAAGGGTTGGGATTGTTCCTAAGAGAGTGGTTTTGAGATTTAAAAGGAAAAAAAAACTTAGTTCTAACTAGTCGTAGCTAAAGACATTAACGATTTAAAACATTGTAAATTAAAGGCGGACCAAAGAGTGTCAATTAAAAATGGGGGGTTTGTCACTAGTAAATAAAAACAACAAAAATAAATGAGGGTTTCTAAGTAATAAGATGGGATCCCTGGGATGTAACGAGAATACGGGTTAAGCTAGATTATTGAGTACATGCTTTCGATAGAAGATTCATGGAATAATTTTGACTGGGCTAGACTTTAAATGGGATAAGCTCTCTCTCGAGCAACTTACCTCATTTCAAATACGTTCCTCTCGGACACCCATTTTACGCATGAAGACCAGCCAATGCCGTAACCCACTCATTCTCTCGAGCAGAGTGTGTGGACATGGGACTAAGGTTCACTCTCTCAAGTTGAACATTATGTCGACCCATCGCACTGGCCATCAATTTAGTAGTCTTAGTTTTACGACCTCTCTGTCGAGCAAGCCGAAAACACATAAATAAACTTGTATTTGCAACTACAAATTCATTAATTTAATCCACAACTACTAAGCAAAATGATAATTAAACTACGATTAAATTATCAACAGAAAAGACCCAAAAATGATCTTAACCCATATTCGCTAAATCACACCCCAAGAATTGAGGTTTTTAGCCACACATGTATAAGAGATAGCAATTTATACCAAATTGAGCTTGCATTCAACTGGGTATGAAGATTTAAGTGTTGATATAGGCCAAAAGTGAAGAATCCAAGAGACCCAAACCCAAATCTTGAAGATGAAACCCTTTGGATCTTGAAGTCTTCAAAACCCTCTCAAGCTTAGAGACAAAATATCAAAAAGTACTATTCTATATGAAAATTATAACAATTGTTCGACAATTAACACTACAACTCTAACTAGTATTTATAATTTTCACAGATTTGTGCTGCAATGGATCATTCAGCATCGTTAGTCGGAATCACCGATTAACTCGGCGATTCTCCCTTTGGTGTAGTTCATCACCGTCTTACACCAGCCTTCAGCATCGTCGTGCTCTGGGTGCCCACCCGTGCAACAGAAGTGCAAATTGAAGAGCGACTAGGTTGAGGCACTAGCATCATTTATGGAGAATTTTGATTGTGATGGTATTGAAGAATACAATGAGTTGGTAGCTACACTCGATAGGTGCAAATATCGGTCAAAACCAAAGAAGTATGAGTTAGACATGAAGAATCGAGAGTCCCCACCTGTGAGACCATCTATTATGGAGGCACCGAAATTGGAGCTTAAGGATCTACCACCGCATTTGCAGTATGTATTCTTGGGTAGAGATAATACTTTCCCGGTCGTCATTGCAGAAGATTGAAATGCGAGAAAAGTAGAGTGCTTGGTGACTGTGTTAAAGAGATTCAAGCAAGCTATCGGGTGGACTATTGTGGATATAATTGGGATTCGTCCTGGTATTTGTTCTGATAAAATCCAACTCATGCCAGATCACTATCCTAGTATTAAGCACCAGAGAAGATTAAATCCACCTATGCAAGAGGTAGTTTAAAAGGAGATCATCAAGTGGTTGGATGCCAGAGTTATTTATCCCATTGCAGATAGTAGTTGGGTGTGTCTTTTGCAGTGTGAGCCCAAGAAGGGTGGTATTACTCTAGTTCCAAATAAGAGAAACGAGCTTGTTCCAATGAGGCCCGTTACCGGATGGAGTGTCTGCATGGATTACCGGAAGTTGAATGCGTGGACAGAGAAGGACCACTTTCCTATGCCATTCATGGACCAGATGTTAGATAGACTTGCAGGCAAGGGTTGGTATTATTTTCTTGATAGGCATTCGGGCTACAATCAAATTTATATAGCTCCGGAAGACCAATAGAAGATCACATTCACTTTCCTTTATGGGACTTTTGCTTTCAAACGAATGCCATTTGGGTTGTGCAATGCTCCAGCGACCTTCCAATGCAGTATGATGTCGATATTTTCTGATATGGTGGAGGACACTATTGAAGTGTTCATGGATGATTTCTCTTTGGTAGGTGACTCTTTTGATCGATGTCTCGATCATCTGGCTGAGGTGATTAAAAGGTGTGAAGACTACAATCTAGTTCTGAATTTGGAGAAGTGCCACTTTATGGTGAAAGAAGGGATAGTTCTAGGTCATCGGATTTCTGAGAAGGGCATTGAGGTTGATAGAGAAAAAGTAGAGGTAATAGAAAACCTTCCACCACCTATTTCTATAAAAGGTATTAGAAGTTTTCTTGGGCATCCAGGTTTCTATAGGAGGTTCATCACGGACTTCTCTAAAATTGCACATCCGTTGTGCAAACTGCTCGAAAAGGAGTATAAGTTTGATTTTGATGATGCTTGTCTAAGAGAATTTGGAAAGTTGAAGGAGAAGTTGGTTACTGCACCTATCATTATTTCATCATATTGGGGGCAACCTTTCCAGGTAATGTGAGATGCGAGTGGAGTGGCGCTTGGTGTTGTATTAGGAAAGAGGAGAGAAAAAAATCTTCACCCTATTTACTATGCTAGCAAAGCTTTAAATGTTGCCCAGAAGAATTATACTGTGATTAAACAAGAACTTCTTTGGTGGTTTTTTTCATTCGAGAAATTTCGATACTACTTCCTTGGTACTAAGGTCATAGTGCATACTAACCATTCTGCATTGAGGTATTTGATGGCGAAGAAGGATGCAAAACCGAGGTTGAGTTGATGGGTATTATTGCTGCAATAGTTTGATTTTGTGGTAAAAGATAGAAAGGGGAACGAAAATCAAGTTGCCGATCACTTGTCCATATTAGAGGAAGAGGCTATCCTAAATCATGGTGATAGGGCTGAAATTAATGATGTTTTACCAGATGAATAGGTATTGGCTTCTTCTCATGATATGATTCCATGGTTCGCAGACTTTGCTAATTATTTGGCAAGCGATTTGGTGTCCCTGAACTTGTCTTTTCACCAAATGAAAATGTTTGTGCATGATGTGAAGAAATTCTTTTGGGAAGAGCCTTACTTGTATCATAGTTGGGCTGATGGGATTATTTGTCTCTGTGTGCCCGAGGTTGAGATGTTGAGTTTACTTGAAGCATGCCAGTCATCACCTGTTGGTAGGCATCATAGTGGTGTTCAGACTGCGCATAAGATTTTGCTGTGTGGGTACTACTGGCCTACCATCACCAAGATGCTCATGATTTTGCCAAGTCTTGTGATCGTTGCCAAAGAGAAGGAGGGATTCCAAAGAGGCAAGAGCTTCCTATGAATCCTATATTGGTGATAGAGTTGTTTGATGTATAGGTCATTGACTTAATGGGTGCATTTGTGAGTTCACATGGAATGAAGTATATTCTTGTTGCGGTTGATTATGTATCAAAGTGGGTGGAAGAAGTTGCGCTCCCAACAATGAAGGTAAAAGTGTCACCGCATTTTTGAAAAAGAATATCTTCTCCAGATTTGGTACACCGTGTGCGATTATCAGTGATTGAGGTTCCCTATTTTGTCATAAGTTGTTCAAGGCGCTACTTGAGAAATATGGTGTCCGCCACAATGTAGCCACTCCTTACCATCTGTAGACTAGTGGGCAACTTGAAGTGTCCAACAGAGAGATCAAACAGATTTTGGCGAAAACTGTGAATGCTAATAGAACGGATTGGTCAAGGAAGCTTAATGATGCTCTATGGGCCTATCTCACTGCATACAATACCCTTATAGGTATATCTCCTTACCAACTTGTATATGGGAAGTCTTGCCATTTACCGGTAGAGCTAGAGCATAAAGCTTTGTGGGCGATGAAGAAGCTAAATTTGGACTGGGGAGCCGCATCTAATCAAAGAATGAACGACTTTAATATGCTTGATGAATTTCGCCTAAAAGCTTATGAAAGTTCAGACTTGTACAAAGAGAAGATGAAGAGGTATCATGATCAAGGAATTGAAAAGTGAGAATTTGTTATGGGTGATCTTGTGCTTCTATTCAACTGTAGGTTGCGCTTGTTTCCGAGCAAACTCAAATCCAAAAGGACCGGGCCATTTTGCTCACAAAAGTGCTCCAGCATGGAACGGTTAAGCTTGAGAACAGTGAAGGAACAAGGTTCATGGTTAACAGGCAAAGGATCAAGATCTATCTTGGAAACGCAGAGAGTGTGAAAGAAATTGTTGATGCCCATCATCTTGATGAAGTTTGAGTAATCAAGAGGCATGCGTCGAGGCGCGACGTTAAATCAAGCGCTCCTTGGGAGGCAACCCAAAATGTACAATCTAGCCAATGATAGGGACGGGAAGCAAAATCTACAGAAACAGGTCTGGTGCAAAGGTTTACGGACCTCATCGACGGCCTGTAAGTTAACCTACGGACCGTCAATGTCAACCGTAAATCCCAGGTACTATGGCACCCAAGATGCTAGTCACCTACACAAAATAGGGCAAGCCAAAATCTGTTGCCCTTAGCTTCAGGCAAATCGACGAAGATAACGATGTGGAGACGGATCCAGCATACGTTCCTCCCAACACAAGGACCTATCCCACTGCACCCCGAGTCGCCATAGGCACCCCTCGGAAGGTGATTCCCGACATAGTCATTGTCTCCAAGTCTGATAAGGAGCACACACTGATCGGGTCACCAACAGGGGGTGACTCTAGTTCAGAGAATGGGTCTACGTCCGACTCCGAGTCTGCCCATGCTGAAGGGTCCATTGCTAAATCAGCCACAGGTTTCGGAAAAGATGAACAAGCAACCTCGTCTGATGAGGACACTAGCTCAGAGTCAGTACCAGCACCACAGAATGATGACCCTACTCCAGTGGCCGGCGAGCCAAATATATGGTGTGTTGAGGGCCAATGGCTGATTTATCGGGATGCCAAGATGAAAAATGACAAAGAGAAGATAGCCCAACTTAATACAGAGTAGCGCAGAATCCTCACGGAGAGCTTGCACACTGTCCCCGACATCCACCAACTTTCAAAACTTCACAAGTGTGACTGGATCTCTAGAGACCCAGGGACTTATAGCGAGGAGATTGTGTGGGAGTTTTACGCCTCCTATATTGCCACTCTCTGAGGTTCGATCTCCAAGCAGTCCAAGCCCATAATCCAGGACCCTCTCACTTCCACTATGATCTGAGGTTGTCCGATGGACATATCACATGCCACCATCAGCCAATTTCACTATGGCCCTACCACCGGTCACTCTTTGCTACTGAACACAATAGAGTTTGATTATTGATGGGACATTATGAGGGGCGGCTCTCTCCAGAGAAATTCTAAGCAGCGGGAGGCTGTTACACTATGGTTAGCTAAACATATTGTTGCAGATGGAGAGCTTGCGGAATGGGTCACCGCACCACAGTTGGGTATCCGAAAGACCACATTAAATTTTGTGGCCAAGTTCTTCTGGTTATTGGTGCGCAACAGGGTGTCGCCAACAAAAGCTGACAACCAACTCACATGAGACAGAGCCGTCATGGTTGCAGCATTTGTAGAAGGATTTGAGATTGACCTTGCCCACATGTTGCTGACAGAGATTCACGAGAGGGGGTTCAAGACCTTTACTACTTACCCCTTTCCATATTTTATTTTTCATTTGTGTAGGGACTCTGGCACTGTGATAGGTTGATCCACCCTGCTGGGACTTTGGATATAGGCCTCATTCGAGATGAGGCAAATGTGGTGGCACCATGCCGAGAACTCTAGGTTGAGGTACCTCCCTTGGGAACAGATCTTGCAGACACGGTGGAGCAGGCACATGACGGTGATCCCATTATACCAGGCCACACCGATACTGTCCCGGCCTCCTCTTCTTAGACCACTAGTAGGGCTCCTAGTTCATCCAGGTCCACACCACTGTCAGGAGTTTCCATTGTCCCAATGGCCATAGTACTGAAATTAGAGGCTCAAATGGCCACGCTACTGCACCACATCCAGCCTTGGATGCAAAAGTCGATAGCAGAGTCTGAGGCCAAAATTGAGAAAAGGGTGGCAAAGCAGACATAGCAGCAGATCTAGGAAGTTCATAGACTCCTGGATGCATTTGAGTTGAGGGTTCTGGCCCGACCAGCACCCGACACTAATCTTTCCTCCATCCGGGCAGAGTTGGATAGTCTCCAAGTTGATGTGGATGTCATTCTTGAGATTCCTGCGAATGAGCCAGAGCATGCACTTATGGTATTGTCTGAGGATACCATTCTTAATGCCTTATTCAGGGTGGATGCAGAGACACATAACGATACCACCTGTGCTCGTGGCAAGAAACACCATTTTAGTCACTCTTCTAAGATCGTTAATAATGCTCAAACTAGAAAAAGGGAGCGTAAGAAGGAGGAGCAAGCTAGGAGATCATCGATATTAGATGAGGAGTTGCGCCAGAAAAGGGTGCTTGAGGCTGCTGCTGGGGCATCGAGTTCTGTGCCCGTGAGGATTGATGTGAGCACCACTGATGGTGCAGTTAGAGTTGCGGATAACACTACTGATGGTGGTGTCCTTATTGATGCGGGCCCTACTGAGGGTGACCCGAGTGTTGATCTAGCGGGCTCTGGGTATCCGGAGACACCCGCTTGTTGATAGGTCATCGGCGCTATGCGTCATAGGTTTGCTTCACCTAATCCATTATTCTTTACTTTTTCTATGCATTGGGTACAATTGCACCTTATTTTGTTGGGGGTGGGGTAAATGGATTGTGAGTGATAAGGTGAAGTCTGAGTAACCCAACTCATAATCCTCTGTTGTGGTTTTCTTGCATGTGTTCTTTTCCCTTAAGAGACTGTTTAATTTATGTTGAACCGGCATGTATTAGGATCGTATGTGTAGAAGCATGAAAAAGAATGAAGCATGATGGGTTGTGAAAAATGATACCCGTCCAAAATTTGTGATGTGTGCTAGAATTTGTAGGGTAAGATAAGTTGAAAGTGTTGGCTCTGAGTATGACATGCTAATGAATCAACTTGATGGTATGACTTAAGCTAAAACTTGAACTGGGTAATCTGATAATAAAATTATGTGCCAAGAGTGTGCGAGAATAGATGATTGTTCAAACAGTTTGTGTGCCAATCTAGAACTTGCCCGGTTAGTCCTGCTAAGACATTCTACTCTAGAGGCTAGGAAGTGATCATAGGCCCTTGTTCTGATAAGTCTACATATTGCCTTAAAGAAGAATCCAATCAAATGAAATAAATGCTCCCTTTGATCCAAATGCTTTGAGCCTAAATTAGACCAATTCTTCCTAAACCCCTAATTCACCTTCCCATAATATACTATGTTGGCCCCGGTACCTCCTTGGACATCTGCACCTCAACTTAGGCTTTTAGCCTAAGTTGAGGGTGGCTAATATTAAAAGTAACTTCAATCTTGCCCTGGTCCGACATGGGGTATTGTGCACCTCAACAAATGGAAAATCCATAAGTTGAGGGTGGCTATTAAAGAGGAAACCAAAAGAAAAATGGGTATGAAAAGAGTTTGATATTGAAATAGAGAAAAAGGAAATAGAGGAAAGGATGTGACTTGCTGAAAGCTAAAAAAATAAAATTAAATGCAGGAAAAAGATGAAAGTGAAAAATAAAGAGCTACAAAGTCTAAAGTCACATCCATGAGTGAAGAAAATCAAGGGAAAGAAGGTAAAACAGTAGGATGTCAAAAAAAATAAAAAAATAAAGAGGTTGAAATCTTAGTGTAATGTCAATGAGGGTAGAAAGTCACTAAGAAGTACCCAGATGTACCACACCTGACCCTGAGCCTACGTTACAGGCAAAGAAAGTCCTATAGTGATCGTAGAATCTAGTGTGGAGAGTCTAAGCAGTGAAAATAAGGGCAAGCCTATGGTATTGAGCACTAACTGTACTTGAAGTTACTACTAAGTGTGAGTGTTGAATGAATCCTTGTACTCAAATTCATGTTCATTGTGAGAAAAAGGGATTTCGTTTCTTGTAAGGGCACTAGGTACATTGTCGGAAAGTTGGAACCTTGGTGATAATGAAACAGTGTATGTTGTGTGTTAGTTGGTCGATCTTTGTCATATTTTGATCTGTATGAATTAGCTTGTCGAGTCTAAGAGAACAAATTTTGCACCCGAAAAGAGAGTTGGGATAGAGAGCCATGTGATTGCTTCTGCTTAAATTGCTTGCTTCTATACAAGTGTCCGTTAGAGTCTTAATGCGTCGCTTGAGGACAAACAACGAATTTAAGTTGAAGGTGTTGATATACCGTGAGTTTACAGTATTTTTAATACATTTCACTTAAGAGTTGTGTGTGTCTAGGGCCATTTTGCATTGGAAATAATATTTTTGTGTCATGTTTAAAGGAAATAGGCTTGGACGCAATTGTGTGTCTAGGGCCTTTTTGTATTAGTTTTTATTGTGTATTTGCAGGAAATATGTTTGGACGCAGAAATAAAGAGACAACTGAAAGATGTAGAAAAGGGCATCTACAGACTGTAGGTCCATTGACGCTTAGTAGATGTTGACCGTATATCAGCAGGCAAGGCATGGAAGGCAAATCAGGGAAATCTGACCAAGTGTTGAACCACGGTAGCTAATGATGGTCCGTAGATTGATCTACGGACCGTACTGCTGATCTATAGAATGATACTGCGAGGGTTCCAATTCCTTATTTTTGAAGATTCTAACTCTGGAGTAATGGAGAGGGATTGACGAACCGTAGATCGATCTATGGTACGTACTGGTGCTCCGTCATTTGCTTCAGAAAAGTTGAGTTTTGGAATCTGAAAATATTGCCTAAGTACTGGGTGACGGAAGGGTCTCACGAACCGTATATCGATTGACGGTCCATGAGTCAGTCTCGTGGAATGAAGACGCGTATCTGAACATAATTTCCTTATTAGTTAAGACTTATTTTTCTATAATTAGGGCATGTAAACCGCGTTTTTGGGGGTTAGACTTTATTACTTTATTTCTACTTTGTGACTTTGGATTTATTTGCAAACCTAGAAATTCTTGATCTCCTAAGTGGGTTTTGAAGATTTTGGTTTTGAAATTCAAGTGGAAATTCTGGGTTTCTTATTCTCAATTACGTAAGTTCATAATTGTTTCATCTAAAATAATGAATTATGTTCATATGATTATGGGTAACTAAACTCCACAACTAGAGTTGTGGGAACCATAAGCGATTAACAAAGTATGAATAGTAAATAAGTAATTCTTGAATAGTATTTTGCATGCATTGATAATTCTTTCATTTAAAAGTCTTTTTAACGGTGCGCAACGTTAGAACTCGCCTTGTTGCTACTTTCCGGACCAAGGAGGTAATCAACAAGAAAAGAATTATCAACATAGATTTAGTGCGATACTGTCTAATAGTCTAGTGTCGATTGGTGCGATGTAATAACTAAGCCACACATCGATGTGATGTCTAATATGAGATAAAGGTAAGGTTTAGTCAATTATACACACGTAGTCGGACCAATGTGCGGGGTGAAATTCTTTAGATGCCGGATCAAGGATTTAGAGATACCTAACTTATCACTTTGCAAGTAGTATACTAGGAAAGGATTGCTATTACTAGGATTATTGCGTTATGAGCTTG
>NW_006239174.1:744450-809629 GCF_000226075.1 Solanum tuberosum | reverse complement strand
AACAATGAATTGTGTTCATATGATTATGGGTAACTAAACTCCACAACTAGGGTTGTGGAACCATGAGCGATTAACAAAGTATAAATAGTAAATAAGCGATTTTTGAATAGTGTTTTGCATGCATTGATAATTCTTTCGTTTAGAAGTCTTTTTAACGGTGGCCAACGTTAGAACTCGCCTTGTTACTACTTGCCGGACCAAGGAGGTAATTAACAAGAAAAGAATTATCAACATAGATTTAGTGTGATACTATCTAATAGTCTAGTGTACATTGGTGGGAAGTAATAACTACGCCAAACATCGATGTGATGTCTAATATGAGGTAAAGGTAAGGTTTAGTAAATTATACACACATAGCCGGACAAAGGTGCGGGGTGAAATTCTCTATATGTCGGACCAAGGATTTAGAGATACCTAGCTTACCACTCTGCATGTAATACACTAGGAAATGATTGATATTAGGAGGATTACTGCGTTATGAGCTTGTGGGAAACACGTATACCCTAATTAATTCTCTCATCTTGATAACAACCAAAATTGACTTTTGTTTACTGATTACTTACTGAATTCTTATAATTTGTTTCACAAATCCCCCCCCCCTTTAATTAATTGTTTCTGAGAGTAATTTGACTAAACGAATATAATTGTTGGTAAAAGTTAAGTTTAGACCATTTTCCTCGTGGGATCGACCACAACCTACAAGTTGGATTATGTACTTGATAACGATCGATTATGCTTCTTTAGGGAGGTGTAATTTGAGCGTACTAGTTACTCAGGAAGCTTTACTTAGTAAGGGTAGGATTATGGGATCTTATTCATGCATTGCACAAGTAGACATTGAGGGTACTTATGGTATGTCTCTCCAATGATATGATGATCTATGTAATGAACATGCTTATGACTTATGCTTTTCCATTATCTTTACTGCTTTAACTTAGTAAATTGCATGCATTCAACCAAAATGTCCTTTTCGCATGTTTTCAATGTTTTTATGCATGGTTATCATACTTAGTTCATTTTTATACTAACCCATATTTTTCTACCTTTTTCCCAAGTGTAGGGTTTGGTTCTTAAGGCAATATTCATTTGTTTCAAGCTTCGATTCGATTATTCTCCTAGCTTGTGGTTAGTCCTCGTGATTCGAGGACGGGTATTTCTTTTGTAGTTCGTTTCTTGTATTTCCATTTTGGATTATGTTGTAAGGGCTGTGACACTATTTTATTCTAATATTGTAATAGATGGCTATATTGAGACAAGTCTAGACTTCCGCTTTCCTTTATGAAAATTTTGCACTTGAAATTTGTTTTTATTCTTTTTAGTTCTATACTTATGTTATGATATGCTAAGTGGCTTTCATGGTGCCCTTTTCGGGGTTCTATGTGCCTTGTTACATCTAGGGTGTACCCCTGGGTCGTGACACACTTTGTATCAGAGTACACAAGGTTTAGAATGATTTTAGGATGATATCTCACAAGCCACGTTTAGTAGAGTCTTGTTGTTGAGTGTGAAGCGCGTCGCATTTATGAATGAGAGGCTACAAAATGATTAGGAAATTAAACCTCTTTCATTACTCCTAAGTTTTGCAATAGAGTTTAACTTTATAAGCTATTTTCTTCTAACCCTTATTCGATGGTCTACATGATATGACTAGTCGAAGGACATTTGCAATAAGGAGTGAGTAAGAAAATTTGAATGAAGGAGCTCCTCCTCAAGTTCCTCAAGCTCCGGTTGATCCCTCGGCCATGTCGAATGTGGAGGTTAGGTTGGCTTTCCAAATGTTGGCCCAGGCCATGACGACTCAAGCTCAAGCCGTGACAACTCAAGCCCAAGCCATGACAACCCAAGCCAATAGTGAGGTGATTTATCCCATGAACCCTAATGGGAATTCGACGGCTTCGAGAGTGAGGGATTTTGAAAGAATGAACACTCTTGAGTTTCATCGCTCCAAAGTGGAAGAGGAACCTCAAGAATTTGTGGATGAGGTTTACAAAATACTTGATAATATAGGGGTGACTTTGGTAGAATAAGCGGAGTTAGCCGCTTAGCAATTGAAAAGTGCTGCTCAAGTTTTGTATGATCAGTGGAAGGGTGAGAGACATGTAGGAGCGGGCCCTGTATAATGGGAATCGTTTAAATTAACATTTCTTGATAGATTCTTTCCCCTAGAGTTGAGAGAACGAAAGATGCAAAAGTTCATTAATCTTTGTCTAGGGGGTATGAGTGTGAAGGAGTATGCTCTTAAGTTCACCAAACTATCCAAGTATGCTCCAACTATAGTGGTGGACTCAAGGGCTAAGATGAATAAGTTTGTGATGGGAGTGTCCGACTTAGTAGAGGAAGAATACCGTACGTCAATGCTCATTGGTGATATGAATATATCACATCTAATGGTGCACACTCAACAAATTGAGGAGTCAAAGCTCAAAAGAATTAATAGGGAGGTGAAAAGAGCAAGGACCCGTGATGGAAACTTCTCCAATGATAAGTCTGATGGACAAGGTCGGCCAAGGTTCAAACAAGGGTTTTCCAACCAAGTCTCCTCTAGTGCTCCAAGGGTCAACAAGGATAGGGTGTCTAACCTTAAACCTCAAGGAGGTAATAGCGGTGGTTCTTATATTAATAGGTCTAATTGTGCAATGTGTGGAAGGAAACATGATGGTAAGTGCCTAGTCAGCACGGATGGTTGCTATAGTTGTGGAAAGAGTGGCCACAAGATGAAAAATTGTCCCATACTCATGGCCAAGGGGAGAGAAGGCAAGAAAACTCCTCGTAGCGGTTGAAACTCCAATGCCCCAAAGCAATACCGCTTTTATGCTCTTAAATCCCAAGGTGACCAAGAGAGCTCCCCGAATGTGGTGACCGGTATGTTAAAAGTCTTGCTTATTGATTATGTGCCTTATTAGATCCTGATGCTACTTTGTCCTTTGTGACACCTTATGTTGCCATGAAGTTTGATATACTCCCCGAAGTGTTATTAGAGCCTTTTTCGGTATCTACCCCGATTGGTCACTCGGCGGTGGCTAAGAGATTTTATAAAAGATGTCTCATTTCCTTATCCCATAGAGTTACACTTGTTGACTTGGTAGAGCTTGACATGTTAGACTTTTATGTGATTCTTGGTATGGATTGGTTACATGCATTTTATGCCTCTATCGATTGTAGAACTCAGGTGGTTAAATTCTAATTTGCGAATGAGCATATTTTTGAGTGGAAAGGAGGAAATTTTATTCCTAAAGGTCAATTTGTGTCCTATCTCAAAAGTGGAAAGATGAACTCCAAAGGGTGTATTTACCATCTTGTTAGGGTGAAGGATGTTGAATATGAAACCCCTTCTCTAGAATCGGTTCCAGTAGTTAATGAGTTTCCGGATGTTTTCCCGAATGATTTGCCCGGTATTCCTCCCGAGCGAGAAATATATTTTGGTATTGACCTTCTTTTGGATACGCAACCTATCTCTTAGGACATTGGTATTCGCCACTTGTCTTATCATTATAATAGCTCCATAAATCTTGATTCATCATAAGTGAGAAAAACTTTCAACCTCATGAATCCTTTATATGAGAAAACCCTTTCAGATTCATGTTTGGGTAGTATGTGTGAAATCCTTTCCTAAAACAACAACATTGGTTGTTCACTCTCAAAGCATCTTTAAAACATTTACACCAATTTCATAAAGAACATGCATATCTTCATAAATTCATCTTTCATCTTTCAAGGGCCTCAACATAAGATCAATTCTAGAAATCATGGGTTAGGTTAATTGAGCTTCAAAAACATGAAATTATCTCAATTCATGCTTAAGAACATAGAAAACAATCAACTAGATCGTACCTGAAAGGAACACATGAGATTAAGTAAGAACCCAAACTTTAATTGGAGATTCTAACTTGCAAAATTAGAGAATTTAGGAACCCTATGGAGGAAAATACCACAGAGGTGAATACTATCAGACCCTGATGCAAACAATTAACAATTATTGGTGCATTGGAGTCTTGGTCTTGAAACCCTTGACTTCTTCTTCTTCCTTTTAGAGAGAAATATCTGAGAGAATGAACTTGATCAACTTTTGAAAATTTAAGAGAGTGAATTGAAATGGGTGATTTTGGGGGTAAATTTGTATATATATGGCCTAGGGTAGAGGGTAAAATTAAATAGTATTGGGTTAAAATAATTGGGAAATGACCAAATGACCCTAACTTAAAGCCGAAGAAGTGCCTCTCACGAGGTTATTGATGGTCTATCTAAAGCATCATGGACCATCTAGTGGGTCGTGATAATGCCCTGCCTGATACGGGCTCACTAATTTGGGCATAACGTTTTACTCCAGGCTCAAAATTAGGTAAACTTTGTGGCATTAGAATGACGACTCAAAGATCTTCTAATTGATAAACCATGGGCCACGTAATTCATTTTGTGCTAAATTATATGATTGTTTGTAGTTGACCAAAGATTCAAAGTCTGATAAGTATCTTTAATGGATGACTTCACAGACCTTGTAAAGCTTCACCAACCGTCTAGGCATTTGTTGTCCTTCACAGTGACCTTAGGTTCAACCTCACTATACAGGAGACTTGTATGAACCCCTAGACGGGGGCGTCTAGGGCACCATCCAGGTGACTCTAGCATCAGACACTTCTTCCTAGGGGAAATCTTGGATGGTCCGACCATACCCATAACGGGTCGTGTGCCTCTACACGGTTTCTCAGGGATTTCGAAAGGGTCCCTGGTCAATTTTGGGTTCACGAACTTACCTGTTTTACCTTTCTAACCATTTTTCAAATCTGATGTATGCCAATCTATTATCCTTGGTAGACAATTCTTGTCCACAGGAAAAGTTTTGGTTGATGTATAAGGTGGTGAGTTGAACTTCCAAGTAATTGATGAAGTAGTTAGCTTCAATATTCATAAATCAATTAAATATCCAAGTGATATGCACGTCGTATCTTACTTGGATAAGATTGATTAAGCTTTGGCAAGTATTGGAGATGCATAGTATTATGGGGAATCATTGGCTCAAGTGCTACTTAATTATGATCAAACCAAAATTAGCGATTCATATTAAGTTATGGCTTCTCTTTTCGGTGTAGTGTAACACACTTCGTTTCAAATGAAGCTTCATCTTGATTTGTCTAGTTGAGAAGCACCACCGGCTAAGGCATCTATTATTGAGCCACCAAAATTAGAATTGAAAGAAATCCCACCTCATCTCAAATATGCCTTTTGGGGCCCAATAACTCTAAACTCAAAAAATATAGTCTAAATGCAACATTTGAAAACTGAATAAATACTCTAAGGGATGACCAATTCAATAGGTGCAACCACCCTAAGCCCAACTCCAACGATGATCTTCAACTTATGATCTTCCGAGAAATTTAATGTAATTAGAAAATTTAGGTCATCTTCAATGTTGAACGATGCCATGAAACCATCAACCATAGACCAAGTGAAAATCTGAGCAAACCACCATAGTCTAAGGGATACTAAGCCGGTAGGTAGAGGAAAGGCACAACAAACCTACCAAGAGTAGAGTCGTCAAAATGGGCTTAGCCCATTGGACCGGGCCAACCCAACCAATTATTGGGGTAGGGTTGAGATAGGATTTTCAACTCCATTTATAACCACGGGTTATAATCCTGACTCATATAAGCCATTGGCCCCTGAGGCTTGATCGGGAGTGGGCTGGGGTCGTCTCATGGGCCAAAACTATTTATCTAAGGGTAATTTACATAAATTTCACTAGTATATGAGCTAATTACTTAGATGCACACTATGTTCTAACAGTATAAATCTTACTATAATTTGGTGTGTCAAGACACATGTATCTCGAAATACATAGACTCAAAATTAAATGTAATTTGTTCTAAATACACTATATTCAAGTATATTCACATATATATAGGATATATCAACAAATCTCACACCTTCACCTCCCTCCCATATCGCTCGTCATTCTCTTATCTCGCTCGCGTAAATGAGATGAATCACACCTTATACATGTATCTCGCGTATCTTGTATCCTAGATACTTGCAAATCAGACTACATTTTTTTCTAGTGCTGTTGAGACAACACCATTGTTCACCATATTTGATATCATATAATTTTATGCTTGTAAAGTAAAAAATGTGGCTAGCCCACCCAAACCCATAACCCTTCTAAGGTTTGGTTGGGTGGAGCTTTTTCAGGCCCTTCCAAATGAAGGGCCGGCCATGTAACTGATAACGCTCAACTACACTTCATCCAATTCTAAGTGTAGGCGGTCGCTAACAAGTATAAAATCCAACAAAGAGTTCGGGTTGATCCCACAAGAGTGATACAGTAAAGAATTAATTTAAGAAGTAAAAACGTGTCCTAATCTTTTGTAGAAGTAAAAGTTTTGTAACATTAAAATAAATAAAAAAGTTTCAACAATTAATATAAGATTGTGGTATTTGGTAAACAATTTAAACCAAAGATTAATTAACAGTGGAAGTAAATAAGTAAAGATTGGACCATATGAGTTTGATCAGTTGAATGCAAATATCACGTAATGCGTAATTACTAGTTTCTTAAAGTTCTTGAATCTCAATGGGTTGGCTAGATTTTGAATACAATAGTCATTTCTCAATGAACTATTGCGTTTCAACTGAGTTCTGTCGAACCTCAACAAGCATAACCCACCCAAACAACCCAATTCCTTAACTAACCCACTCTTTCAATCTAGATTTGTAAAGACATAACAAACCCACTTTCTCAAGCCAGATTTAAAAGATGCAAGCATAACAAATATCAATCAATCGGCCTACTCTATTCCTTCTTTCTCAAGCAACCATAAAAAATAAGCTAGAATTGCATTTGCAACTACAATTCATCAATTAAAACATGAAAAATTTATTCAACCCACTTCAAAACAACATTAAAATTAGGAACTAAGAACACCCATTAGATAATTACTGCATTCGACTACGTAATCACACTCCTAAGGTAAGGGGTTTTAGCTAAGCATAATGAAAAGCAAGAAATCGTTACCAACGAAGGTTTCCATCTGATTTCTAATGATCTGCATTCCCCAAATGTTGAAATCCAACTAAACCTACAATCTCCGAATCTAAATCCCAAATTCTACTCAAAATGTAAAGATAATATTCTTAAATGTAAAAACTATAAAAAAGCCCAAACTACCGAGTGGGAACTATATTCTTCTTTACGAAAATAATATTTATACGACCAAAAATTTATGCACAGAGTTAATTCGGTCATGTAAATTGGGCTCACTGACCGGTTCGACGATCTACCGAGTTGCTCCTTTACTCGCCTTTTGGCTTGACTCCTTCATTAAATTATTCTGAAACTTTTGGCTAGATTGATCACTACCGCCGAATCATTCGGCGTGCCACCAAATTTTCCTTTTGTTCGCCATGTTTGTTTTGTCTATGGGCTATTTTGCTGGAACTTTAGGAGAGCTAGAAGCCCACTCGACGAGTCGCCTAGTGGCTTCGGCAATCTCCAACTATGATTTTTTTCACTTTTCTCAACTTTTTTGCTCATTTTTACGTATTAATATCCCTACATCACTCTTAGGCCTTTAGTTTTGCATACAAACATATTAACATTAGTTATGAGAGTAAAATAGGCATTGCGGACGCTAAATCCTTGAATAATAAGCCCTAAATGAGTCGAAATCCCTGACTCATCAACACCCCCAACATAACATTTTTCTTGCCCTCAAGAAAAACATAAGATCACTCAGGACAACATGGATATCTACAAATAGTGCTACTTGAGACTCAACATGAATGCACACGAAGTTCAATCTAAACATGCAATGTTCAATTGTGCATTAAAAGTTTCAAACTATGGCTAGCCATCGTCAAATAGAGTTCAAGCTCACTTCAAATCTAAATTCATTCTCAACAAGAGTATTAAAATGCCCTCACACCAAGAACACTTCCATGCTCTCACAAAGCCAATTAAAGATTACAATTTCAGGAATCAAAATCAACGCTTACGCTCTCAATGACAAACACATGAATGGTTTTACCCATAGGCTTAACCTTATGTTTTCAACCAACACATCATTAGGCTCATGTAGGATCAGAAAGCTCTTTCAAGGCTTGTACTTGGGCTGTGGGTAAATGTATGATCATTTTGGCTTAGTGACTTCCACCTTCATGAAGAATGACTCAGATTTCGCTTCTTTCCATTTTCTTTCATTCTTTTCATCTTCACAACTTATCCTGGCTTATTTTGTTACACCCCGTAGTTAAGTAGGTCAACTAGAGGAGGACCCTAAACTCCCCCAAGAAATTGCCTAAAAGAGCCCACCTACGGATGTGACTCAGACTCACTGAATGGACCCACGCCCCGTGGGAAGGGTCGTGGGTCAAGACCCCAATAATGGACATGCAGGCCACCACCCATGGAGGAAAAACATGCCCCATGGTCACACCCATGGTCCATGGGTGTGGTCTCGTGGGTGAGGCAGTCTTGGTCCTTAAGTGGGTTAAGTTGGGGGTTAAGGGAATATTCTAGAATGACTTAGGGGTTCAGTCGTGTCGTTTTATAGTAGATTAAACCGCCTATGTAAATATAATAGACCCCAAAATCATTTATCCCAGTTATTATTTAAATTCACCAAAAAAAACCCAATTCCCTCTTAGAAATTCTCTCTTTAGAAAGTGAAGAAGAAGTAGAAGAAGGGTCAAGCTAGGTCAATTCCTCCAATATTCCAAGCTTCGTGAGGGATTTATATCCATGGTATGATAGCTTATTCATCCATGGAGTCCCCTAGAATTCCCCCAATTGAGAGGATGAAATACCCAATTCAAGTTAGGGTTCCTTCCAATATTGTGGGTTTAGTTGAGTATGAATCCAATTGATTGGTTATTGATTGTTTATGATTGAATTAGTACTGAATCTTGATATTATGCTGAAATTAGATGTTTCTTTTGTTAACCCTAGTCTAATTGATGAAATTGAAGAATATGGGTTTATGCCTTGTGAAGTGAAATTGAGGATTAATCGATGATCTTCTAGAATTGATGATATGTATAGTAATTGTTCGAGAATTGAAGCATGTGAACATGAATTGAACTATAATAAGGCATATATTATGGATCATAAGTAGTAATGATTGATATTGAGCCTTTATGATGATATATTACTAGAATTACTTTAGAATGAAGCATGTGACTAAAATGTCTTGTGATCTAGATATGCATGATGATTGTAAGAATTAAATCTTTGAGAGTATGAATTATGTATGTTAGGGCTTTAAAGAGTGAAGCTTATATCATCATGGTAGATTACTAGATAGACTTATTCGGGAAGGACTTTACCCATATGACCTAGATTATAGAAGTATGATATTATACATGTTCTTATAGAACCTATGCAGATGCTTATTAACACTTGAGTATGAAGTGTCTATGATTATGATATTTATATGTGTTGATTGAAAGGTTATTCTCATGAACACATAATGAACATAATGTGAAAGGTTTTCTCACGCAGTATGATTTTAGGTTGAAAGGGTTTCTCACCTAAAATGAATCAAAACATGTTAGACTAGAATAGCTTGAGGTTGTGATATAATATCTCTTCATGTATAGCTTGACTTGGTAATACAAGACCACTTCATGGTAGCGTAGGATGGAGAAATCATACTCTCCTAAGTGTAGCTTGAACTAGCATTACAGAATGCCTTCATGGTAGCTTGAGTTAGTAGATCTCATGGTAGCCTAGGATTGAGGAATCATACTCTCCTAAGGGTAGCTTGAACTAGCATGATAGAATGCCTTCGTGGTAGCATGACGTGGTTAGGCCAAAACATTTCCATGGTAGCTTATTATTCAGAAATCATACTCTCTTAAGGGTAGCTTGTACTAGCCTCATAGAATGCTTGCATGATATCTAGGAAGGAGCAGTTGTACCCTTCCTTGAATAGCGTGGACTTGCATGGTAATGTGGTTTCCATGGTAGCTTGACTTAGCATAATGTAGTCATATTAGCTATATGATTATATTTGTTAGCCTAGTAGGGTGCTATTCCTTGGGAGCCTTGAATTGATAACTTGTGATCACTCATGTGTGATGAGTTGCCTTATACTAAGAAGAGAAGTACCTTAAATGAATAGAGGAAAATAGTAAAGAGGAACTAGTCCCCAACTAATGAGTTACTATGATAGCCTAAAGTGGTACCTAGTATGTGTAGGATTATGGGGTCTTATCCATGCATTGCACAAGTATGACTTGAAGCTATTTATGAAGTGTTCTCTTATATGATGTATGCTTAGTTTAGATTGTTTCTATGGCTGCCTTCCATGATATGTTTGACTAAAGGTGAAGAGTCCCTCGTGTATATGAAGTAAGATAGGAATGAGACCAAAGGATGGTAAGTATAATTATAATGACCTAAGATTAATACTTATTGTGAATGGTATTATGGGGTTTTATTCATACATTGCACAAGTATGCTTTGAAGTTACTTATGAGAGAGTTCTCTTATGATGTGAAGGTCTAAGTAGTGACCATGTTTTGAATATATGGTATCTCCTATGCTATTAGATTATGCCTTATGTTTACTTATGCTCATATTATGTCTATGTTGGAGATTATGCCGATGACTATATTATTATCTCTTATGCTTATGGATAATGTATTATGTTTTGCTAACCTTTATGATATGCTCGTATGATGTTATGCTAGCTAATATATTTAGTACATTTTCCACTAACGCATACTCTTGCCTACATTCTTATCAAATGTAGGATTCGGAGGCATTGAGTTCCATTCTTGAGGATAGTTTTTAGAAGTGCAGAGGAGTTGAAGATTTGGTGAGTCCTCATAGCTTCGAGGATGTGATCACCTTTCCTTTATGTCATTTTCTTTATGTATTAGACTATTGTATGAGATGCCTCCCAAAGTGTTATTCATGTTGTTTAGATGGTTTGAGACAAAGTGTTAAAGACTTCCGTTTGCGTATTATAAAAGACTTCGATTGTAAAGAAAAATTTTAAAAGTTCCACATCATTTAGGTTGCTTTATATTATGATATGCTAAGTGGTTTGTGTTAGGCCTTTCGAGGTCTAGTACGCCATGTTACATATAGGGTGTACCCCTGGGTCATGACAAACTTTGTTAGAGCACGAGGTTTAGAATGATTCTAGGATTGTCTCAAAACAACATCTAGAAGAGTCTTGTTCGTAAGTGTGAAGTGCGCCACATTTAGGAATAGGAAGCTATTAGTAGAGTAGGAAACTTCACTTCTTCATTTTGTAAGTCGTGCCAAGAGTTTTATTTTAGTAGGTCTTTCTCCTAATATGTGCCCTATGGTTTTCAGGATATGACGACCAGAAGAGCTAACGGTAGGAGGAATGAGGATGACAATGAGGGCCAAGAGAATCCTTCCCAAGCTCCTCCCCAATCTCCGATTAACCCTTTAGATGAGAATGTACTCATGCAGAGTTTAGGGAGTCTTTTCAAATGTTGACCCAAGCCATGAAGGCACAAGTTAATAGGAAGGTAGTAGCTCCGGTGAATCCAATAGTGGGTATGGCTCCTTCTATGGTAAGGGATTTTATGATGATGAATCCTCCGGAGTTTTTTGGCTCCAAAGTGGAAGAGGATCCTAAAGAGTTTACATATGAGGTTTATAAGGTGCTTGCTATCATGGAGATGACTTCCGTAGAGAAAGCAGAGCTAGCCGCTTATCAACTGAAAGGTGTTGCTCATGTATGGTATGAACAATGGAAAGATATTAGGCCGGTAGGAGAGGGTTCAATAGAGTGGTATCACGACTAGAGAGCATTCCCAAGTCGTAACATGGCGTACTCGACCCCGAAGAGGTCTTATACAAGCCTCATAGCATTCATTCATTGCATAGGTAGTAAAAATAGTACGCAATTAAAACTGTTTATTCAAAAACCATACAATCTATCAAAATACTCATTTAACAATTTTTCAGAAGACACAACAGAACTCTAAGTCTCACATGGCCATCTTAGACAAAACTTTAAACAAGGTAGGGTCACGGCCCTTTACAATCGAAGTCTTAACAATAGTCTTAAACAAAAAGAAACTAGAAACATAAAGTCGATGAACTCGATCCATGAGGACTTACCAAAAGATATCTTGAGAGAACTCTAATCCCAAGCTTCACTAGTGAATGCAATCAATTTCCGGAACCTACACTTGTAGTAAAAACATAGAAGAATGGGTTAGCACAAAAAATGTACTAAGTATGTTGACCATGCAAAAACATGCTTTAAAAGGGACATTTTGGTTGGAAACCATGCGTTATGCCAGTTTTTAGAAATATCATGAACAATAGCATAAAAGACATCGACAACAAATATAATCATCATACAGGTCATAACATCACATTTGAACAATATCAACATGTAACTCTTTCCCTTCCCATTTAGCCTTCACCTCAAGTAACCCTTATGCTATACCTTGTGCAGTGTATAGATAGCGTCCCACACCACCATCCACACCAAGGTACCACACTAAGGTCACCAAAAGTGAACTTACCCTTCAACCTTTCCATTTTCAATAATACTTATAAACAAGAGACCTAAACCTTTAACAAATTATTTCATCACATAAGGACCATCACCTAAGACAACCCCTAAGTCATACTTGTCCAATATGCAAGTAGCATCCCATACTACTACTCACACTAAGTACTCCTTTGAAGTCACCGTAGGCAAGACACATTCAAACACAATAAGTCATAACAAGGAAGTAACTCATAATACAATCCAAGTGTAGCATGCATCATTACATTAGGCATTCAAATCATCATTCTTTATTAACTTCATTTATAGGACTCTCATACAATAGTCATTATGACTTAGAGAACTCACTATAGCCCTGTTGAAGCCTACTCGTTCCATGTATGCATCGCATCCCATACTACTACCCACACTTCATAGAACTCCTCAAGAAACTATAGTGCACATCTCACATGATGGGAATAAGTGTTTAACCAACATAGACCATGAGAGCTAGATCATGGAATCTGATGTACTATCACACATTGTATCCACTTGCCTAAGGTAAACTGGTATTTAGCTCAAGTGGATCCACTAGTTATCCTATGTGGGATCATAGTTAAGGGACACAGACATTCCTACTAGATACCCCGCCTCAACTCACGTGAGGGCATCCATCTCAAGAGATTGCTACTAGAAACCCCGCTTCAACTCACGTGAGAGCTTCCATCTCTTTTAATATCCTCTCAATGCTTAGCCTATATTCCCATAGAGTATTTTACCATTTATCACATTAAGGGATAACAGATTGTTACTAGACACCCTGCCTCAACTCACATGAGGGCATCCATCTAAACCTAACATTTATTCATTGGATAGCTAATAGATTCAAAGATGAGAATAGCCTTTCATCTAAGAATCCCATTATCATTCATTAGTGTAAGATTAAGAACATCATTTCAATCAACACATCATTAGGATTCATTAGAGTACAATTGAGAATTGCTTTTCAATAAGTACTTCCTCATTACCATTATCATCAAACTTCATTCATTCATTCATTCAAGTATGTGTGTATATGTGAGTATAGCCTTTCACATAATCACCATCATTCACGAGTATTAGTAGATATAATATTCAATCCTAACACTATTAGCTTCTAAACATGATCATCCGTCATTCCTATAGATCACACACATGCTTTACATCATATTCATATATACAACATCTTGATAATACTTCAATTACCCACACTATGTATTCAAGGCCATGATCACAATGTTCACAATAAGTAAACACCTCCACCTTTCAAGTGGATCAATATACAAAGAAAAACACTTCCACCTTTCAAGTGGATCAACAATTCAAGGACAGTTCTAATTTAACATGAGGTTAGGTCAAACTTGCCCTTTCAAGGATATAATCACAAATCCTCAATTCACCAATAATTCACCACAATAGAGCATAGATAATGATACAAATTAATAATCTAAATCAATCTACCCATAAGTCCATCATCATTCATTCATAGTCAACAAATCCACTTCATATGGCTAAATTTAGGAATTGAGAGAAATCATGGTTTCATACAGTAAAATCATCAATTAAACATCAATATAATCATAAATTGACATTAGTAAAACTTTTAAATCATTTGATGAAAGAACCCATGAGATTGAGTGAAAACCTAGATTTTCATGATTTGAAATCTTCTTTGAATTGGCTCCTTGAATGGAAAATTAGACAAGCATCAAGACCACCATACCTTCATATTTCTTTCCACGAAATCCTCTTGAAAATCCTTTTAAAACCTTGGAGAAATTGACCTTGGAAGCTTGGAGTCTTCATCTTCTATGGAGGTTCTAGAGAAAGTCTTTTGGAGGGGAAGAGTAGTTTGAATTTGGGCTTTTGTAACAATAAATTCTAAAATAGGTTTAATCACTTTTAATACTCTTAAATACCTAAATAAACATAAAATAACCGTCCCCTAACTTATTAGGACTTTGGGTGAATTTACCTATTCACCCCTACACTTGTCGAGCCAAACCAAATTGCACAGGTGCAAACCACGGCTCCCCATCCACGGACCGTGGATGGGTTGACGCCTCGTGCTGTCCATCTGTGGTTGGTGGTTGTGGCTCAAAAATGAAGGCCAAGCCTCCCTAGACTAAGTCCTAGCCCACGCCCATGACCTACGGGGCGTGGACTGGTCTAAGGGTTGTGATCTGCCTCCATGAACCAAGCTGTTTTGGTAGCTTTTTGGGCAGCGTTGGTGTCCTCCTCAAGGACCCACCCATTGGGTGGTCCTTGGGGAATCGTACCCGGACGATTAACCCCTAATCATGTCATTCGAAGTACGGGAGTCATTTTTATGAGTTTTAACCCTTATACAACATTCCAAAACTCCACTACAACACACTACGACACATTAGTCCAACTCACTAGTTTCCGAGCATTATAATCGTGTCTTGATGTTTTACCTCTACATTCCTCAACTTTCACCCGGGAAACCATCTAACATCATCTAACCTCAAATCAAACACAAACGCACACACGTTAGGATCTAGTTTCACTAGTTCATTTTTAGGGTCGTTACATTATCCCCCACTTTGGAACATTCGCCCTCGAATGATACTTTAAAACACATTAATGGGGAAACGACTCAAGACTAGAAGCCCACAATCTTTCATGCAAAATCAATATAAATGCATAAACATAAGACGAAGCATCAACTCCACATCGAAGAACTCAAAACACAACAAGGAGGTAGAAACTACATCTACAACCTCATTATGCATCAAAACTTCACATTCTTCATTTTATTGGAGGAACTTCCTTCTCCAAATATCATCATGCAATTTTCTCATAAAGGCACACTACGCAAGTTCTTTATAAAAACACATTTAGGCAAGCTCAACAAGTCAACTAATGAAATATTTAGGCAACTCATCATAGATGCATATTAACATGAGGAACACAATTCATGAAAACTCATTTTCTCAAATAACAAGAGTTCAACTAGAACATGCACAAAATATGGAGACCATAGAAACTCAAATTCACACATAACTCCAAAACATGAAACAAACTACAAGGAATTCTTGGTCATAAGCTTGAATGTGAATAGAAGGAAGAGAGGTAAGGATATCAACACTCTCAACAACCTTACAACTCAACATACCATCCCCCACTTAGGAGAAAACCCAACTAAGGCTATCATGAAAAACAACATAAGGACCTCAATAAAACATTCACACTATAAGGAACCATCAGCATATCAGAGCTTTTAAACTAGGAAGGTCCTCATTAAGCAACCCTTGCTCACAACAACTTTACCAACACCACTCAAGGTCTCATATGAGTCTATCACACCGGGTCTAAACTCCTCAAACTCATTACACCTCACAATGTAAGAATCAAGCAAGCCTAACTCATGAACATCAAGCACACTCTACCACCTTGCTATTAAAGTACATTATCTCCCCCTTAGGGGTAAGACTATACAAACTCTCTACAACATCACTTCTTTCAATTCGAAGGTCGGAGAAAAACATCACTTAACCTTCACACTCATCACATAAGGATGATTCCAACACAAGGTGAATTACACTTATACCCTCTTTTAAGGAGTCCACTCAATTAACACATCAAAATTTTTCCAAAACACCTCATTCTATCAACTCTTTCAACATACCTCAAAACTCATCATGACCTTCTACCAACACACCCATAAAGAAACCCATTTATACGAAAGACAACATCACCACAAATCACCTGGAATCTAGCAAGTCACATAGCCACAATTGACATCAATACTCACAGTTTTCTCCCTTAATCCTTGAAGCATTAGGCATTCTAGTAGTCACATCTTCAAGACCACCGGACGAGGAAAAAGAGAAAGAACTTATGGAGTCAAACTCTATTGCACGACTTGAAGAATAATGAAAGAAGTGTAACTTCCTAACATCCTATAGCCTCTTGCTCATAGATGTGTCGCGACTCACACCGATGAACAAGACTCTACTAGACGTGGCTTGTGAGACATCAACCTAAAAACCATTCCCAAAACCTTGTGCTTCAATACAATGTTTGTCACAACCCGAGAGCACCCCCTAGTCGTAACACGGCGTACTCGACCCCGAAGGGGTCTTACACAAGCCTCATAGCATTCATTCATTGCATAGGTAATAAAAATAGTACGCAATTAAAACTGTTTATTCAAAAACCATACAATCTATCAAAATACTCATTTAACAATCTTTCAAACGACACATCGGAAGTCTATGTCTCACATGGCCATCTTAGACAAAACTTTAAACAAGATAGGGTCACGGACCTTTACAATCGATGTCTTAACAATAGTCTTAAAACATAAAGAATCGAGAAACATAAAGTCCATGTCCTCTATCTATGAGGACATACCAGAAGATGTCTTGAGAGAACGCTAATCCCAAGCTTCACTAGAGAATGCATTCACTTGCCGGAAACTACACTTGTAGTAAAAACATTGAACAATGGGTTAGCACACAAAATGTAATAAGTGTGATGACCATGCAAAAACATGCTTTAAAAGGGAAATTTTGGCTGGAAATCATGTATTATGCCACTTTTTAGAAATATCATGAACAATAGCATAAGAGACATCAAGTACAAATATAATCATCATACAGGTCATAACATCATATTTGAACAATATAAACTTGTAATTCTTTCCCTTCACATTTAGCCTTCACTAAAGTAACCCTCATGCTATACCTTGTGCAATGTATGGATAGTGTCCCATACCACCATCTACACCAAGGTACCACACTAAAGTCACCAAAAGTGAACTTACGCTTCAACCTTTCCATTTTCAATAATACTCATAAACAAGAGACCTAAACCTTTAACAACTTATTTCATCACATAAGGACCATCACCTAAGACAACCCATAATTCATACTTGTGCAATTTGCAAGTAGCATCCCATACTACTATTCACACTAAGTACTCCTTTGAAGTCACCATAGGCAAGACACATTCAAATATAATAAGTCATAACAACGAAGTAACTCATAATACAATCCAAGTATAGCATGCATCATTAAATTAGGCATTCAAATCAACATTCTTTACTAACTTCATTTAGAGGACTCTCATACAATAGTCATCAAGACTGAAAGAACTCATTATATCCCTCTTGAAGCCTACTCGTGCCATGCATGGATAGCATCCCATACTACTACCCACACTTCATAGAACTCCTCAAGAAACTATAGTGCACATCTCACATGATGGGAATAAATGTTTAACCGACATAGACCATAAGAGCTAGATCATGGAATTCGATGTACTGTCCCACATCGTAAGGGTTGATCTACTTGCCTAAGGTAAATTGGTATTTAGCTTAAGTGGATCCACTAGCATTCCTATGTGGGCACATAGTTAAGGGACACATATATTGCTACTAGATACCCCCATCTCAACTCACGTGAGGGCATCCATATCTAGAGATTGCTACTAGAAACCCCGCCTCAACTCACGTGAGAGCTTTCATCTCATTCAATATCCTCTCCGTGCTAAAACTACATTCCCATAGAGTATTTTACCATTCATCACATTAAAGGATAAGAGATTGTTACTAGACACCCCACCTCAACTCACGTGAGGGTATCCATCTCAACCCAACATTCATTCATTGGATATCTCATAGATTAGCTTTTCATCTAAGAATCAGAGTATCGTTCATTGGAGTAATATCAAGAATATCCTTTCAATCAACATATAATTAGCATTCATTAGAGTACAATTGAGAATAGCTTTTCAATTAGTAATTCCTCATTAATATTATCATTGAACTTCATTCATTAATTCATTCATTCAACTGTGTGTGTATATGTGAGTATATCCTTTCACATCATCACCGTCATTCACAAGTGTTAATAGAGAGATAATATTCAATCATAACACTATTAGCTTCTAAACATGATCATCTTTCATTCCTTTAGATCACACACATGCTTTACATCACATTCATAAATACAACATCTTGATAATACTTCAATTACCCATACTATGCCTTCAAGGCCATGATCACAATGTTCATAATAAGTAAACATCTCCACCTTTCAAGTGGATCAATATACAAAGCAAGTAAACACCTCCACCTTTCAAGTGGATCAACAATTCAAGCACAATCCTACATTAACATGAGGCTAGGTCAAAATTGTCCTTTGAAGGATATGATCACAAATCCTCGATTCACCAACAATTTATCACAATTAGGCATATATGATGATACAAATCAATAATATAAATCAATCTACCCATAAGTCCATCATCAGTCATTCATAGTCAACAAACTACTTCATCAGGCTAAATTTAGGAATTGACACAAATCATGGGTTCATAGAGTAAAATCATAAATTAAACATCAATATAATCATAAATTGACATTAGTAAACCTTTAACACCGTTTGATGAAAGAACACATGAGATTGAGTGAAAACCTAGATTTTCATGATTTGAAATCTTCTTTGAATTGGCTCCTTGATTAAAAAATTAGACAAGGATCAACACCACCATAACTTGTTATTGCTTCCCACGAAATACCCTTGAAAACGATTTGAAAACCTTGGAGAAATTGACCTTGGAAGCGTGGAGTATTCAACTTCTACTGAGGTTCTAGAGAAACTCTTTTGGAGGGGAAGGGTAGTTTGAATTTGGTGTTTTGTAACAATAAATTCTAAACTAGGTTTAATCACTTTTAATACTCTTAAAATACCTAAATAAATATAAAATAACAGTCCCCTAACTTATTAGGACTTGGGGTGAATTTACCAATTCACCCCTACACTTGCCGAGCCAAACCAGATTGCACAGGTGCAAACCACGGCTCCCCATCCACGGACCGTGGATGGGATGACGCCTCATGATTTTCATCTGTGGTTGGTGGCTGTGGCTAAAAAATGAAGGCCAAGCCTCCCTAGACTAATTTGTAACCCACGCGCATGACCTACGAGGCATGGACTGGTCTAAGGGGCGTGATCTGCCTCCGTGAATCAAGCTGTTTTGACAACTTTTTGGGCATTGTTGCGATCCTCCTCAAGGACCCCTTGGGTGGTCCTTGGGGAGTCGTACCCAAACATTTAACCCCTAATCATGTCATTCTAAGTACGGTAGTCATTTCTATGAGTTTTAACCCTTATACAACACTCTAAAACTCCACTACAAGACCCTACGACACACTAGTCCAACTCACTAGTTTTCAGATGTTGTAGTCGTGTCTTGACGTTTTACCCCTAAATTCCTTAACCTTCACTCGGTAAACCATCAAACATCATCTAACCTCACATCAAACTCATTCGCACGCATGTTAGGCTCTAGTTTAAGTTGTTCTGTTTTAGGGTCATTACAAGTGGGAAGTGTTCAAACTAGTGTTTCTTGATAGGTTATTTCCCCGAGAGTTGAGTGAGGCTAAGGTGGAAGAGTTCATCAACCTTAAGTAAGGTAGTATGAGTGTTAAGGAGTATGCCTTGAAGTTCACACAATTATCCATGCATGCTCCATCTATGGTGTCGTATTCAAGGGATATGATGAGTAGGTTTTTTATGGGCATCTCGACATAGTAGTAAAAGAATTCGATATGGCTATTCTACTTCATGATATGGATATTTCACGTCTTATGGTGTATGCCCAACAAATGGAGGAGTCAAAACTCAAAGAAGAGAAATCTAGGGAAAAAAAGAGGTCTATGATGGATAATAATAATTCCTTCTATGATTGATCCGATGGACAAGGTCGCTTTAAGAGTCGACAAAGTTTTTCCAAACAAGGTTCTTTTAGAATTTCTAAGAATAAGGATGAGTGGGTATCCAACCCTAAGCCACCCAAAATTGGTAGTGAGTCTCTATGGTCTACTTATGCTAGATGTGGAAAGCGACACGAGGGTAGGTGTCTAGTCGGTAGAGAGGGTTGCTTTAGTTATGGTGAGAATTGCTACAAGATGAAGGATTGTCCAAAGTCAAAAGCTATGAGAAGAGAAGGTAAGCAAGTTCCTTCTAGTGGTTCATATGAGAATCCCCAAAAGAAGAATAGGTTCCATGCTCTTCATGCTAGGGATGAATAAGAGTGACCTCCAGATGTAACTACCGGTATGTGTTTTATGCTTTATTAGATTCCAGATCGCTTGTATTTTGTGAGATTTGAAATTGTCTTTAGTATAAATGGTGCTTAGAAAGTCTGTTTAGGCTTGTTCCCAAAGGGGAGATAGTGTGCTTATGTGTTGTCATGATGTCTCGATATGCATGTTCATGAAAAAGATTAAAACTTGATTAAAATGACCTATTGTGGTTTGTTTTCCCTCATGTTGTAGTGCATTGAGTAAGAATTGCCTATAAAACGTATGAGATGAATATATGAGCATGCCTTAGTTGGAGTTGAGAGATTCCTCCTTGAATATATGCTTTTCGAGAGTAAATTGCATATAGGCACCATGATTTTATGTTGAGATTGATTTAGCTTGGAGATGGTAGTTCCTCCTTGGACATGATTAGATATGAGATTTCATGCATAATGGGTTGTTAGATGTAGTTCCTACTTCCTTGAGTCGCATTAAGAATGTTTAGCCTGGAGTTGACGTTGTTATCCTTGGTTCTGTGCATTTAGATGTGTTGCATGCATTATGGGTTGCTAGTTTTAAGTGGTAACCTTAAGAAGTGCTTAGAGTGTCATTCGAGGATGAATGTTCTCAAGGGGGAGATATTGTTATACCCCGTAGTTTAGTAGGTCAAATAGAGCTTTACGTGAGGGTTAGGGTCGTAGATATGACTACCCGAACTTATAATGAAGGGTCTAGGGTTAAAACGTCATGGTATGACTCCCCTAGGACCAACCAAGGGTCCTTGAGGAGGACCCTAAAATCCACCAAGAAACAGCCCAAAACAGCCCACATACGGATGGGACTCATGCTCAGTGGATGGACCCACGCCCCATGGGAAGGGGTCATGGGTCAAGACACCAATTGTGGACATGCAGTGCTCCACCCACGGAGGACCAGCGCTCCCTATGGAACCAACCAAGGTCCGTGGGCGTGGTCTCGTGGGTGAGGCAGCCTTGGTCCTTAAGTGGGTTAAGTTGGGGGTTAAGGTAATATTCTAGAATTAGTTAGGGGTTAAGTGGTGTCATTTAATAGTAGATTAAACCACCTATATAAACCTAATAGACCCCTAAATACATTGATTCTAGTCATTATTTCAATTAACCAAAAAACTACCCAATTTCCTCCCAGAAATTTTCTCTATAGAAAGTGAAGAAGAAGAAGAAGAGTCAAGCTAGGTCAATTCCTACAATATTCACATCTTTGCGAGGGATTTATATACAACGTAGATTAGCTTATTCATCCAAGGATTCCCCTAGAATTCCCCCAATTGAGAAAATGAAATCCCCAATTCAAGTTAGGGTTCCTTCCAATATTGTGGGTTTAGTTGAGTGTGAATTGAATTGATTGGATATTGATTGTTTATGATTGTATTAGTAGTGAATCATGATATTATGATGAAATTACATGTTTCCTTTGTTAACCCTAGTCTAATTGATGAAATTGAAGAATGTGGGTTTATGCCTTGTGATGTGAAATTGAGGATTGATAGATGATCTTCTAGAATTGATGATATGTATAGTAATTATTCATGAATTGAAGCATGTGAACATGAATTAAACTAGAATAAGGCATATATGACTGATCATGACTAATAATGATTGAAATTGAGCCATTGTTATGATATATTACTAGAATTGCTTAAGAATGAAGAATGTGACAAGAATGCCTTATGATCTAGATATGCATGATGATTGTAAGAAGTAAAGCTTTGAGAATTAAGATAATATGATGAATTATGTATGTTAGGGATTTGACGAGTGAAGCTGATATTATCATGGTAGACTACTAGATAGAGTTATTGTGGAATGACGTTACCCACATGACCGAGATTATAGAAGTATGAGATTATGCATGTTTTTATAGAACCTATGTAGATGATTTATGAACCCTTGAGAATAAAGTGTCTATGATTATGATATATAGATGTGTTTATTGAAAGGCTATTCTCATGAACACATTATTAACATGACGTGAAAGGTTTTCTCACATAGTATGATTCTAGGTTGAAAGACTTTCTCACCTAAAATGAATCAAAGAATGTTAGACTAGAATAGCTTGAAGTTGTGATATATCCCTTCATGTATAGCTTGACTTTATAAGACAATACCATTTCATGGTAGCTTAGGATGGAGGAATCATACTCTCCTAAGGGTAACTTGAACTAGCATTATAGAATGCCTTCATGGTAGCTTGAGTTATTAGATCTTATGGTAGCCTAGGAGTGAGGAATCATACTCTCCTAAGGGTAGATGGAACTAGCATGATAGAATGCCTTTATGGCAGAATGACGTTCATGTTAACTTAGTATTGAGAAATCATACTCTCCAAAGGGTAGCTTGTACTAGCCTCATAGAATTATTGCATGGTAGCTAGGATGGACCACTTGTACCTTTCCTTGAATAGCTTGGTCTTGTTTGGTAGTGTTCTTTCCATGGTAGCTTGAATTCGCATAATGTAGTCATGTTAGCTATATGATTAGCTTGGTGTAGCCTAGTTAGGTGCTATTCCTTGGTAGCCTTGAATTGATAACTTGTGATCATTCATCTGTGATGAATTGCCTTATACTAGGAAGAGAAGTACCTTATATGAATAGAGGAAAATAGTAAAGAAGGACTAGTCCCCAACTAATACATTTGTATGATAGCCTAAAGTGGTACTTAGTATGGGTAGTATTATAGGGTTTTATCCATGCATTGTACAAGTATGACTTGAATCTATTTATGAAGTGTTATCTTATATGATGTATGCTTAGCTTGGATTGTTGCTATGATTGCCTTCCATGATATGTTTAACTAAAGGTAAAGAGTCCCTCGTCCATATGAAGTAAGCTAAGAATGAGACCAAAGGATGGTAAGTATGATTATTATGACCTAAGAGTAATACTTAGTGTGAATGGGATTATGGGATCTTATTCATACATTGCATAAGTATGCTTTGAGGTTACTTATGACATAGTTCTCTTATGATGTGAAGGTCTAAGTAGTGACCATGTTATGAATATGTGGTATCTCCTATTCTATTAGATTATGCCTTATGTTGACTTATTCTCATAGTATGTCTATGTTGGAGATTATGCCTATGCCTATATTATTATCTCTTATGCTTATGGCTAATGTATTATGTTTTGCTAACCCTTATGATATGCTCTTACGATGTTATGCTAGCTAATGTAGGATTCGGAGACATTGAGTTCCATTCTTTAGGATGACTTCTAGCAGTGCAAAGGAGTTGAAGATTTGGTGAGTCCTCATAGCTTCGAGGATGTGATCACCTTTCCTTTATGTCATTTTCTTTATGTTTTAGAATATTGTATGGTCTGCGTCCCAAAGAGTTATTCATGTGGTTTAGATGGTTTGAGACTAAGTGTTAAAGACTTCCGCTAGCATTTTATAAAAGACTTCGATTGTAAAGAAAAGTTTTAAAATTTCCGCATCATTTCTATTGCTTTATGTTATGATATTTTAAGTGGCTTGTGTTAGGTCTTTCGGGGTCTAGTACACCATGTTACATCAAAGGTGTACCCCTAGGTCGTGACATATTCAATCATACTACCTTTTTGGTATAGCTCATCGGAAACGACTTTTCTTTTCACAATGCACTATTAATACAAATTTTTTATTATTTTTCTTTTGTTGATTTTCTTTCTCTTTTTATTATATGTAGGGGTTCCATATTTTTTTCAACATAGCTTTCAAGGTTGGATTTCACAAATTTCTTGCTCAATTTCTTTCCTCATTCATACCACACCCCCAACTTAGGCTTTTGGCCTAAGTTGGCTATTCAAATAGACCAATGCTACATGAAAGTTTTAGGCGGGGAGGTCAAGGATATTTGCGTTTATGTTTAATCCAATGAAAAGGGTAGGCTCAAATGGTGCCAAGTTAGGTTTACACACTCACAAGGTTGTCACAAAAAAGGTTTAGCAATTTTGTTTACTCAAAAATTTATGCGTATGATCATTTCCATCATTCTCCAAAAATAGTCAATTGGACCAACCAGGAAAGTTCTTGATATCACCATGCATATATTTCAAGTAAACCGCACCACACAAGGTATTCAACACAATCATCGATCATGACTCTACAAGTTAAGGTCGCATGTAATGGTCGTTGCAAAAAAAATCTCACCTCGACAAATCAGCTAGTCACAATAAGATGCTAAGAGTTCACACAAGACTTATACAACTAAAATTTTCTCGTTGGACTAGCATAATATATTGTTCATCAAGAGCACTATTCATGTCATCGGTATTGGTCGCAACCAACACTGAAATGTACAAGAGAACATTCACGACATTCAAAAATCAAGTGATCGTAAGATTGATCAATGAGATTAAAATTAACCTTCACATTTAAACCCATCACAAACGAAAAGATTATGACACAAACAGTAGCACCAAAATAGTAAAAACTAACAAACATCCAACACAAAACAAAATACAACCTAGGGGGATATTTTTCAAGACCTTCACTCCACCAAAATACCTAAATAGTATGCTATATGTAAAAGAAAACAAATTTATCAAAAGTAAAAAAAGTATTGGAAAGTCAAGATCCCCTTGTTAGTCTAAGCCTGAGGTGAACTCTACAAATCTAGGGTACCCTCAATCAGGGCATCAAAGCCCGACTCTCATCTAACACTAGTTGGCTGCACATCGACCACCTTCGTAGGCTGGGTCCCATTAGAACCTATCATTGAGGTGTCACGCAACCAGGTCTCTGTAAACATTCGGACTATCTCACCTTCAAGGTCCTCCAAATCCTTGTACAACGCATCCTCAAGCGCTGCCAATTCTTCCTTATCAGTACCGAGCGTATCCGACGCATCACCATCATCAGCTACAACAATATCTTTGGTCACAGTAGCTGGAGGGGCCTCAGAATAGCTGGCATATCTAAAGTAGGACCCTCAGGAATATCAACTCCACCCTATAGCATAGAGATGTCCAGGAACTTCAGCTCGTCCACATCACGTCGAAGTCCAACAATATTAGCCCTCAAGGTTGTCAAATCAGTGGTCTGTCAGTCACTCCCCTCACATGCCTTAACCCGAACAATGAAATCATCCAAAGCTACGCCATAGCCATAATCAGCTTATGCTATCCTATCATTTCCTCCCGAATAGAAGCTAAAGCAGCACCTATGACTCTCTCTATTATATTTGGAACAACAGCCTCGACCCTTGCTGCCCTCACATCGGCCGAATAAGCAAGGTTTCCCATTTTGTAAATCAAGGCCTGTATCAGTGGGGGACGGGAAGCAATAGCAGGAGTAGGTGCAGTACAAGTGGATGAGATGCGTATACCTGATGGCTCAACTTCTAGAATGGACTGAGGGGCATCCACAACCATGGCCTCAACATCAACCACTAGAGTAGTGTCTACCGGGTCTACCTTCCTTCGCTCTACCTTATCCTATATGTACTCAGCCTGAATCCTCTGAATGTCAGTAGATGAGCTAGGTGTCACATCAATAACAGTTTTTGCCACAAATGGCACGCCAACTTAGAGACACGGATCACTGATTAGAATTAGGAAAGGGAATGAGGTCTGACTCTGCTTAGCACTCATGGCCATCTCTTGTGTGATAATGGACCCAAAATTTAGCTTATCCTGATCAATAATGCACCCCAAAAGTGTAGTTTTTGTGTGCCAGATGATGGATTCATTTTTAGACAGCATTAGGGTGCTGCCTATGAAACCAAACCAATATTGAACAGTGACATTCAGATCCTTCATCTCAATCGGGACCCCCGCCTCTATCCATGGGGGTCTAACCCCACAAAGTAGTGGGGCCAACCACCCCTTTAACTCATCTAACAGCTTGGGCTTGCTCTTATGAGTCAAATAGTGGTTGGTGCATGTATATAAATTGTTTATAGTCTTTTAACACCTATTTTACTTCATTATTCCCAAACACCCAAAAGAATTCATCCATCTCAATATTTCTCTCTAAAAACATCCATTGAAGAAGAAGATGAAGTGGATGCTAGGGCTTGATGAACCAAGGTGTTTCTTCCCAAATCTAGAGGAAAACTCCATTAAGTTATGGTGATCCTTCATCTAGGGGTAGCTTTTAACCCTAGTGTTCATTCAAAAGTAAATTTCAAAGTTTTGAAGTTTCTCAAAACCTAGGGTTTTACACTAAATAATGGGTTCCTTCTTCAAACGTTTTCAAAGGTTTATTAATGAAAAATTATGATTGAATTAGTGTTTAGTTGATGATTTATGATGAAAATACTCTAAGAACCCATGAATTTCCTCAATTCCTAAATTGTGCCTTTATGGAGTGGGTTTGTTGATTATGAAAGCATGTGAATAGAGTTTGCCTAAATTGCTTTAGGTTATTGAATTATATCATATATCCAAGGCTAGGTTATAGTAAATTATTGTTGTGCTGGTGATTTGTGATTCATGGCCTTGAAGGGCGAAGTATGAAGAATTGAAGTATTATCATGATGTCTTATTCATGAATGTGAATCTAATGAAGGTAATGTGATCAGCTCTTGAATGTAATTGCGTCATCATTGAAAGGCTATTTCTCAATTTGACACTTATGAATATTGATGATGGAATGTGAAGGGTTCTTCAATGTAATATATATCATGAATTTGTAGGCCTATGCTTCTTTTTCCTGTATAAATGAATGTATTGTTGATTGTTGAACCTTGGATAGGTAGGCTAATGGCACCCTTCGATGCATGTTAATAATGAACCTTTGGATCGGTAGGTGGCACCCTTCCATAAATAATGTTAATGAACTATTGGATCGGTAGGCTTATGGAACCCTTCCATGAATGTTAATGATGATAAACCTTGAATCGGTAGACCTAATCTTGGTAGCCCTTTCATGTGTGAAATGATGAAACTTGAATCGGTAGACCCAATGTTGATGATACCCTTTCATGAGGATTCAATGAGCTTTCTTGTTAATGTACCTTGAATCGGTAGGCTTATGGCGCCCTTTCATGTGTTGATCAATGTACTTTGGGTTGGTAGGCCAATGGCACAATAATGTTAATGTGAATGAACTACTCTATGGGAATGGAAGCTAAGCACCGAGTGGATATGGTAAGATGGAAACTCTTCCCATGTTAGGCTGGATTCCAATGAACATCTTCCTATCCCATAACAATGTGCCCAGATAGGATATTAGCTAGTGGATCCACCAAAGTTAAAATGCACCTAGTTCTACCTTACGTAAGTAGGACACCTTTCTTCGGTGTGGGGTTATATGACATCGGATTCCATGGTTTGCTCTCATGGACTATGTCGGTTAATGCTTATTCTCATCATGTGAGATATGCACTATGGTTTCTTGAGAAGTTCTATAAAGTATGGGTGGCAGTGTAAGATGCCATCCATGTATTGCATGAGTAGGATTTGAGAGGGCTATAGTGGGTTCTCTAATGTCTTAATGACTAATGAATGAAAGTGCTCTAAATAAAGCTAGTGAAGAATGTTGACTTAAATGCTTAATGTGATGATGCATGCTATACTTGGGTTGTATTATGAGTTACTTTCTCTTGGTGTGACCTATGAAATGTATGTGCTCCTTATGCATGAGTATTGATTGAAGATAAGTATGAAATGGTATGTTCATCTAAGCTGGCCTCAAAGTGGTACTTAGTAGGGATAGTAGTATGGGATGCTATTCATACATTGCACAAGTATACATTAGGATTACTTAAGGTGAATGTTCAAATACGATGATTATGACTTGCATGATGATTATACTTGTATTTTATGCCTCTTATAATAATGTACATGATATTTCTAAAAATTGGCATAATGCACGGTTTCCAACCAAAATGTCCCTTTAAAGCATGATTTTTGCATGGTCATCATACTTAGTACATTTTCGCTTTCTAACCCAAATTTCTTCTATTTTTCTACAAAGTGTAGGGTTTGGATTTGATGTCCTATACTTGGAAGATGGGTTCCTAAGGAGCTTGGAGTTAAAGATTTGGTGAGTCCTCTTAGTTTCGAGGACAAAACCCACCCCTTTCATTTATGTCTTTTACCTTATGTTTAGAGATTTTGTATGGGCTTAGTCCCAAAGTTTATTCAAAGTACTGTAGATGGTTTGAGACAACGTATAGAAAAGACTTCCGTTTGCTTTGATATAAAATGTCTTTGATTGTAAAGAAATGTTTTAATTCCGCATTATTTTCCTAGGCTCTTGTGTTCATGAATGATATGAGGCTTGTATGAGACCCATTTGTGGTCAAGTACGCCGTGTTACGTGTATGGGGTACCCCTGGGTTATGGCATATGGGTTTCAGGGTTTCTTGAACTGTTGAAACTTGTGGAAGCCTACCGTCTCCCACACATAAGGGTACCTATTCACAACCCCATCTTTAGACATCCTCTTCTACTCCAGAATTGTCCATATCCCAGTGGCCTTCAGGCGGTTCATACAGCATGAAGGCGGTGCTGGGCCAGAGGAAGTTGGGGTGCTTGTTCTGCTGCCTGTGCTAGAGGTGGCATATGTGTCAGGAGTGGTGGAAGTCATGCAAGATCATGAATTATCTTAGATCGCAATTTTGACCGATTCTATTTTAGCAATTCCCCCTCTGTAGCTAATGTGTGAGTAGGGGTCTTTGATCCTGCTTCCTCCTCCCTCTCAGACTCTGAAGTTGTGAGGTAGGTAAAATCGATGCCCATGTTGTATGATGAGCTAGATTGTGAATTTCAACTCTCCACCGCTTTCTTCTTCCCCTTGCCTTTTACATTAACAGGAGGAGGTTAGGCTATGGAAACACCGGGAGGTTGGACCTCTGATGCAACATTTACTCCGTTTTCCTTCTTTCAGGGTGGGGCACAGGTCCTCCCAGTGGAAGCTTTGGTGTAGCCATATTTGTAGACAAACATCAACAAAACACATGTGGTTGCAAAGGGTTAGAAAAATATCAATTTTCAAAATGTAGCAAAAAAACTCTCAAATTTACTCGGCAAGAACGAGATGGCTCAACGAAAGTAACAAAACAAAAAAGCAACCATTCAGCACAAATAGCCGAGGTAAAGATTCATTCCACGAGGTAAAAGCGGCTTGCCGAAAATCACTAAATAATTTTACAAAAACTAGGCTTCAAGAAGGCGAGGCTAAGGCTATTCGGTGAGTCGCTGAGTCACTCGGTGAGCTCAAAGAACCTCGCTAGATGGCCCGACGTGTAAAATTCCAAGCCCAATTTTCAGATCTTTAACCATCACCATACGACAATGCAATTCAAACAAAAATCTACGCAATTGAAGTCTACCCACTATGCAATTTTAAGCCTATGCACTATCATTGGGAAAATTCAAGTTGTTTTGTGGAATTCGGGTTACTCAGACTCCACCCACACAAAACCCATTATACAACAACCACAATTTACACAATTTTCACTTAAAACCAACTAACTTTGGCCAAACAAAATATCTTAGATGGTCGATTACAAAATAATATTCAACAAGCGATTAGGCATGCAATCAAAGAATATAATAGATCCATTAACTACTCAATAGCATGTTCAGAACAAATCATAAAAAATTAAATGCAAATTCGAGACACCATCATCAGAAGCAGACAAGAACAAAAACTAAGGCAATGAGGCAAAGCTGACTAATGCGACACATTCTGATCGTACAAAGATACCCAAGAAAACTCAAGTAAAAACTAAGACCTAAAATTCAATTGTGAGAGTGCAAAAGTCTAAACGTTTAAAACAATGAGAGCTTTTGACTTTAAAACGTTGTAAAGCTTTTCACCCTTAAGTTCGTGCCTCAGTCAGCGAGTTTCATTAATGTCATCGATCAACTCGGCAATGTGCTGAGTGGATGTTAGTTCTCCGAAGTTTACTGAACCTCAACCATTTATTTAATCCAAAGGCCGATCCAAACTGCGCTCGCTGAACCTCTTGGTGGTTCGGCTAGTGGACTTTAATTCGCCAAATTTCCTTCCTCTCCAAAAAAATTGAATCTCCAACTACACAACAAACAAACATTATTAAAATGAAAAAAAAGTAAACCTTGTGTTGAGTCCCAAGAAGCGCCTTATTTAACATCATGGGACGACGTGTGCATGTGATCATGCCTCATTTTTTTGGTTGACCAATTTGTCACTTGGGAGACCCCCTTTCACTCTTGAATTTAAGTTATCCGAGATCTAACCCATTTGTGTTTTCAGCTGCTTAATGTATCACCGTGTGTGAAGTGAGAATTTGGTTAAGGGAATAGACTTCATCTTTCATATCCTTGAGCACCTTGTCTGTGATTAACGTTTTAAGGACTCTTCATCCAATTCTTAGTAACAATGATTGCTAGTCAGTATAAAACCCAACTAAATAAGTTAGGCTCGAATCCCAAAGGGAGCAGTACGTGTTTAAGATTCAATAGGGAAGTAAGAACATGATCAAATCAGTCATAGGAATAGAAATTATCGAATAAAGACATTATTCAAATCAAGAGGTGACACGACTGTCAAATGGGGGGTTTTTGGTTTGGAATTATCAACAACAAACAGTGGCAAACAATACAAAATATAACAATAATGAGACGGGTTCTTGATATGTGATTCGATAATAGGCTAATATAGACAAATGGGCAATTCCAACTATTAGAAAATAGCTAGATATTAGTGTGTAAGCTAGGCTATAGAGGAGATAAATTTGCTCTTGAACAATTTTTCTCGAATCAAGTTAATTTCTCTCGAACATCAACAAGCAAGCAAAAGAAAAACAGCTCACACTTTAGTCCATTCACTCTTTAGAGCTGAATGTGTGAAATTGGGTTTAGGATTCACTATCTCGAGATAAACCCAGGTCAACCCAATACCCACAGACCATCAATCAATAAGTTTGGTTTTAAAACCTCTCTCTCAAGCAATCTAAAAACATAAGGGTAGAACTGCATTTGGAAATACAATTCTTATTTTAAACCACAATTAATGATTGAACTTACTTCTAAATAGCATTTAAACTAACAATAAGCAATACCCATAAACTAAATCATCCCATAATCACATAATCACACCGCAAAAATTGGGGTTTTAGCTAGACATTATAAAAAGGAAAAAACAGTTACCAAATTGATTATACATCAACTGGGTAAGTGTAGATTCGTCCTTAAAATGCTCCAATTCGAAGGATTTCAAAGAGCCACTTCCAATTTCTCAAAATTAAAAAACTTCAATTCTTCAAAACTTAAGAAAAACTAGAGAAAACTATCTCACCAGTTCCAAACTCAATAATAAACTAAAATATTATGATGTTAGATAGATATTAGATACTAAACTAAATGTTCAAAAACGTTTTTATAGTTGCCAAAAATATGCTGCAAAGTGTCACTCGGCGAAGTAAGTTGGGCTCGCCGAACCAAACGGTGATCCCGCCCTTTGGTCATTTCCATCGCCCTTCTGCCTTGGCATTCAGCATCCTTAAGGTCTGTAACTTTGGGGGATCTAACACTGCATTGCAGAACCACTCAGAGATCTTCCGACTACTCATTTCTCTCACTGACTTGGTTCTTTCCTTCAGGGCTTGGCACACTGGAACTTTAGGTGGTCAAGTGGCCATAAGGCGACTCACCAAGTTGACTTGGCGATCACCAGGTTTGCCTTTGTTCCTTCTTTCAGACTGTTTTGTTCCTTTTTAGAAATTTCTGTCCTTGCTTTGGTCCTCAATCTATATACCTAGAAATCAAGGGTTTTACATCAGGTTTTGGCACAAAATAAGCATTTGAGGACACTAAACCTATATAAATAAAGCCCTAAATGAGTCCAAATCTCGGACTCATCAACACCCCCAACTTAAACTTTTGTTTGTCCTCAAGTAAGACCCATGTTAAGCAATTGTAAAAGAGTGTATCAAACAGTGCTACAAAAGACTCAATCATGAATGCACACAACAAGACTCAACTTATTCATGCAAGGATCAATTGTGCACTCAAAGATTCAAGTTGTGACTCAACATTATAAAAGATTCTCAAGTTCACAATACTTGCTTCAAATGCAAGTTTAAGCTCAACAAAGGTACTCAAATGCCCTCACAACAAAGATGTTTCCATATTCACACACAATTATTCAACACTTTATATCTCTGGAATCACATACACCTCTCACACTCTCAAAGATGAACACGTGCATGACTTCACCCATAGGTTTGCCCTTATTTTCCAGCCAACATTCATTTCAACTAACTCAAGATCAAAAAGGTATTTTCAAGGCTTGTAACGAGGCTGAGTGTAAAGGTATGGTCATTTAGGCTCAGTGGCTGCTATCCTCATGAAATGTGGTATGAACATCACTTTCTTTCCTTTTCTTCAACATTTTCACTCATGCTCAAAATCTACCCCATTATTCACTTCTCATGAAATACCGGACACCCAATTTCTTTTGCAATTTTCACAACTTTTTCATTCTTTGTCTTTTTCTTTCTTCTTTTATTTCTCTTTTTTTGTATCGAGGGGTTCCATCTTTTTCAAGACCATGGATCAAGCGGGATTTCTTCACACTTCTTGATTTACCTTCTCTTTTCATAACACCCCGAACTTAGGCTTTTGGCCTAAGTTGGATATTCAAACAAATAACATTTAATGAGGATTATGGGTGAATGGATAAATAGTGGTTACAATTGCATCAAGTTTCTTCCATGAAAAGGGTAAGGCTCAAAATGGTTTCAAGCAAAGTTCACACACTCACAAGGTTGGTCACAAAAGAGGTATATTGTCAAATTGTTTTACTCTACAAAGTTGTTCCCTAAGATCATTTGAAGAGCATGCATCACTTAGTCAACCGGACCAACTAGGCAAATTCTATGTGTCATCACACAAGGTTCACGATAAGCTCATCATACAAGGCATTGGCACCAATATCAAACAAGACTCCAAACTTTTGCTAGTGTGCAATATTCATCACAAGAGACTCATTCGATAATCGGCTAGTCACAATGAGATGCAAAAAGTTCAAATATTGTCTATGCAACTTTCTTTGCCCTCCTCGTAGCCGTACATTCATTTTTTTGATTTAAAGGACTATTTAAGTAATCGGTATTGATCATAACCGATACTCAAAATTGCATAAGAACAAATACAATCAAACACAACAAGAGGTGGCAAAATTTTCAGAAAGGTCTCAAAAACCATTTGCATTTAAAACAAGAAGCCTTATATAAGCTCAAACATCCTCAAAACAATGTCAAAACAAAATTTAACCACAAAAACCCAATAATATATACAAAAGATAATCACAAGAGGTAGGTATGAAAATACCTCACCCTACCACAACAAAAAATCCAGCTGTCCTCAAATGCAACAAAATACTAAAAAGTCAATAAAAATGATAGAGTGGGAAGTAAAGAAGGGTTTTGTCTACACAGTCACTCTATCTGTCGGGGGCATCAGTTCCTGGTGCAACATCAGCACTACTGGCTCCACTAAGACCTACAATGGACGTCTCTATCAGTGATGTCTGAATCACCAACCATACAATCGTCTCCTCTAGGTTCGGCAAGTCTCCATAGATGGTGTTCTCTGGCACCTCTATCTGCTGCTCGTCGGTCTCTGCCTCCGAATAATCAACTGTCATATCATCCATTGGCACATCTCCAGTGGTGGCTAGAGGAATCTTAGAAGTAGTCAAGGCATCCATATCATCAGCTACCTCCAAAAGTAAAGTGAAGTCTGTGGACTTCAAGTAGTCCGTGGACTTCAAGTAGTCCACATCCTTTCTCAAATCAGTAACCCTGACTTAAAAAGCCATCACCTCTGAAGTAGCCCCCTTTCGACTCTCACAAGTCTCTACTCTTGCATTGAGAGTGTCAATAGATGCTCGGAGGGGTGTTAGTGCAGCTAGGATGGCACTCTGAATTATCCAAGGTACCGTAGCCTCCAACCGGGTAGCCCGTACTTCAGATGAATGGGCTAAGTGCCCCATCTTCAGGATCATGGCCTAAGTAATCCTGGGGGCTGGGAAGCAGTAGAAGCACCAGGGGCCTTGGAGGAAGTAGAAGTAGGTGTACCTGAAGGCCCGGAGGCCGAAGTAGGCAAAGATGTCTCTTTAGGTATCTTCTCAACGTCAACCTCCGGGGACGTCTCCACCGAGCTTCTCTCATTTTGTCTGCCTCTTCTATACGCTGGATACGTGTGGAGGATGTGGGGTTAACCTCTATGTCCCTCTTTTCATCACAAGGAACTCCATCACGTCGCACAACTCTGTAATCAGGATCGGAAAGGGAAGGGACATCTGGCGCTGCTTGACCCTCATGGCCATCTCCGGCTCAATGATGAGTCCCAAGTCAATTCTTCTCTGGGCTATGATCGACCCAAGGTAGGCCACATTTGAATGGTGGAGGATGGACTCATTTTGTGAAGGCATAATGGAGTTGCTGATGAATTCGAACCAGTACTGTGTAACTATATTCAAGTCCTTCTTCTCGAAAGGTGTCAGAAATGAGCGGGTAAGCCAGCCCTTGAGATCATCCAAAGGTGTCGTAGTGGTATCCAAATTTGGGTAGTCAAAAATTGACCCTCTATCCAATACAACGTTGATATGATCGCGGTTGCATCTCACTACTATTACCATGAAGGATTCTACCTGTCTGAAAGCGCTGGCCTTTTTCTTGCCTTTCGGTACCAGATCTCCGTATGCTGAGTAAAACTCCCAGACCCATATAGGAATGTATGGGCCTTAGGGGCTTGGTAAACTTCTTAAAGTGATGGTACTGGAGTGTGTCCCTCACCCTGGAATATCTGCCCACCAACCCTTCTGTAGACAACAACCTTTCTTCCAGAATAGTCCTTAATCCCTCGGCTTTAAGTCTATTGAGTAACCTGGAAGGAGGACCATGAACTGGTGGCGCTGGAACCACAGTCGGTGCCAAAACTAACACTGTAGTAGCAACAGGAGTGATGGTCTCTGAGATCCTAGACTGATTTTGGCGAACTCTGGAGCGAATTTCATTTCACCGGGACTACAGGGGTTGGCCATCCTACACCTCAGAAAATGCAGCCTGGGAGTCAAAGGATTCTCCCTCACTGCCGGAGCTGTGGTCTGGAATCTCAAATACAGGCTTTTTTCCTTTGCCTTTTCCTCACTTGGGAAATGCCTTATTTTCCTTTTTAGAAGGGGTAGTTTCCCCCTCGTTGATAACTAAGCCCCGTGCTCTTTTATGGCGCGGCATGTCCAAGTTAGGTCTAGCCATATCTGCAACGCACATTGGAACATGTTAGAAACAGTTCAAGAAAAGTTCAGAAAATATAATGCAGACAGACTCGTCGAACCGATCGGCGAGTCACCAAATCACTTTGGTGAGCCAGATCGGGCTCACCGAAAGGATTGGCTCAAAATTTTTCAAGAAAAATGGCATGTCGGTGATGAAAAGGGCTTTTCGGTGAATCACAGACTAGCCTGCTGAAAGTTATATTTTATTTTAGGGTTTAGGGCCTCAGATAAGAGCGATCAGGGAGACTTTCGGCAAGTCTCTGAGTGAACTCGGCGAGCTCAAGCTTCTCACCGAAAGTTACAGAACCTACCTCAACAAAAACTTGAAATTAAAGGTGATCAAAAGGGAGTTCATCAAATAGCCGAGTGGTTCGGCGAGCTCGACCCATCTCGGCAAATAGCCTAACGTGCCTATTTTCAACCCCAACTTCCAAAATCAACCCCTCAGACCCTGAAAACAAAATTAAACCATACAACTTTTCAATTAAACTCATAACCATAGGACCCATTCCACCAGGGTAGTCAAACTTCCCCCGGATTGGCAAAAATTGGCCATTTGATGAATTTAGCCCTTAAGAATGACGTCAAACGCTCCATCACTAGGCAAAGCACGTCATTTAGCACAAATTTGGATTACTCAGACTTCACCCAAAGCATTCAGAAGGCATTTTATATCATAAAATGTTTGACAAGAAAATGAAGCGGAAAATCTAACAGTCTCAAATCTATCTAGTACATCAAGAGTGGTTGAGACGTAACCCATACATCACATACAATATGGAAAATTAAAGATAATAAGCAATAAAGGGTTCGGTCCTCGAAACATGAGGACTCACCAATCTTCAAATCTACTAATGTGATCACTAACCATGAAGATGCGGAATGGGAACGTCGAACCCTACAATAGTGAGACACTGTAGGGAAGAGTATGTGTTAGTACAAAGAATGTACCAAGTATCATAGCAATGCATACACGATATAAATTGTTCTAAAATGGACTTTAAATGGTATGCAATAACCAAGCTTAAGCATAACATAAAAGGGTTAGAAAAGATAAATCATAATCATGGTTAATGCAAGTTGAACATCTTTAAAAAACACTTGAAATATACTTTACTTTTATGAGAAACCTTAGTTCATTATTTTGGGAGATTACCTTTAACCAACATGTTTACCATGTGAGCTATAACATAGAATCTGGTGTCTATCCCACACTAAAAAAATATATGTCCTTACTTTCCAAACTAAGGACCATAAACTTCTAGCTTACATGGATCCACTAGTTAATGTCTATATAATACAAACCTATAGTGGAAAAAAGCTATGTAATAATGAAATTGGTACTAGAAACCCAACCTCTACTACGGGAGAGCTTCCACCTCAATATCCTCTTGGTGCTAAGTGTAAATACCATGAAATCGTAATAAGTCTTAACTTACCATATCATTAGAATAGTTCCTTAGTATTGATTCATCTTAGGTAAGAAAACACTTCAACCTTATAAATCCTTAATGTGAAAAAAACTTTCACATTCACACTGGAGTAGTGTGTGAGTAATCCTTTCATGACAACAATCACAAAATTGATACTTCACTCTCAAAGCATCCTTAAATATTTTTCATCAATTTCCTAAAGCACATGAATATCTTCATAAATTACTCATTCATAGTTGAAAAGCCTCCTCATACGATCATGGTCCAAAAATCATGGATCATGCATGGGTTCATGTAATATTTTCTCGAAAAACTGCAATTATATTTATTCATGCATAAAAGACTTAAAGAAATCGATTAGATCATAATTGATAAAAACCCATAAGATTAAATAAAATCCTAACTTCAATTGGAGATTTTTTCTTGTAAATGTCAAGACGCAGGGGTACCCCCTAGATGTAACAAGGAGTATGAAACCTCGAAGGACTCAGTACAAGCCACTTAGTCCTCATAACATAAGAAATAGAACAATAAGAGTAAAACATATTTCAAGTCTAAACTGTTTCCATAAAAGAAAGCGGAAGTCTAAATACTTTGTCTAGTCATAAACATCTATTACAATATTGAACGAATTTGGGCCTATCCCATACATCATGTCCAAAAAAGAAATACAAGAAATGGAAACTAAAATAATAACTTCGTCCTCGAAGCATGAGGACTCACAAAAGCTCAGAATCTCAAGATCAACACCTAGCCACGAACTGACCCTAACTGTCGGACCCTACATTTGGGGAAAATCTAGGCAAGAGTATGCGTTAGTAAAAAAATGCACTAAGTATGATAACTATGCATAAAAACTTTTAAAATGTGCTAAATAGGACATTTCATTTCAAAGCATGCAATTTACCAAGTTTAGACATCATATAAGAGGTTAGAAATGATAAGTCATACAACATGGCGAACGTAAGTCAACATCATCTTTAAAACCTTGGACTCATATGCCATACTTCATGTAGTAACCTTAGTTCATTATTCATGTTGTTGTTGTGGGGATAATCCTTAACCGACATGAGACCATGTGAGCTATAACATGATCACCCGGTGTTACCCACACCGAAAAAGGGTTGTCCTACTTTCCTAAGATAGAACCACGGTTTGTTAGCTTAAGTGGATCCACTAGATAAATATCCTACCGGGGAACGTAGTTTATGGAATAAAGAGATTGTTATTACAAACCCAGCCTCTACTAACGTAAGGGCTCCCATTTAAAGAGATTGCTTCTAGAAACCCGGCCTCTACTAACGTGAGGGCTTCCATCTCATATCAATATCCACTCGGTGTTAAGCATTAATCCCACGAAATACTTATTAAGTCTTAACTTAACTCATGTCTCATGGAAGAATGTCCTTGACAATCAATCCAGCTTAGTTCATTAGGATAGCTCTTAGATCATGCGTGAGAAAACCTTTTACCGTCCATGTCTACATGTACATCTTAGATTCAATTAGGTGAGAAAGCCTTTCAACCTTAGAATCTTCATTATGTGAGAAAACCTTTCACATCATGTTCATTATGTGTTCATGAGAATAGCCTTTCAATCAACACACAACAACAACATAATCATTGACACTTTACTATCAAAGCATCCTTAAGGCATTTACATAGATTTCAATAAAGACATGCATAATCTCATCCTTTGCCCTTTCAAGGTTCAAAGCCTACTTTCAATCAACACATCTAGAATGCAAGCATTAGACATGGATTTCATTATAACTCATGTTATTCTATCACCTTATATATTAATTCATAAAATTCCTCTTTCATTGACAAAGACCCACATCATAAGATCACAATTGAGAAATATGGGAATTACTTGTGTTCTTGGAGATACATCATAAAAACCATAGAAAATAATCAATTCATGCTTAATATAACATAATCCCTTAACAATTGGGGATTTCTACTTCTTTTGAAATTGAGATTTTGAAGGAACTCCATTGATGAAAGCTATCATACCTTAACAACAAAGCCCAATGCTAAGCTTCAATGGAGGAACTGAGCCTTGACCTTGATCCTAGATTGACCTTCCTTCTTCTTCTTCTTCTAGTTTCTACAAAGAGAAATATTTGAGAGGGAGAATTTTGGGTTTTGGAAAATATGACTTAATTGGGTGAGTTTTAGAGTTAAAATCTCTTATATCAGTGTACAAAGCTTAGGCAAAATGACCTCACTTCATTTAAGTTGAAACCATAATAGACCATTTAAACCCCAACTTGCTAGTGCACTACCCTTCTTCACGAGTGGCCACACAGGCCATGGTCATCACCACTAGCCGTGGTGCCTTCTGTGGTGATAGGGCAGTAACGACGGAAGTTGTCCCTTAGCCTTAAAAGTCTAAGGCACCTCCACGAGCCTTCCCATGAGCCGTGGTCATCACCACAAGCCGTGAAGTGGCTCGTGAAGGTGGGGCATTTTTGGAATGTTTTGGAGAGTCTACTGCCTAGCCTTCCACGAGCCACACCATGGTCTGTGGTCCTCACCAATGGCCGTTGTGGTAATTGTGGTAGGTGGGGAAGTGCTTAGAAATTTTTTAGGCTACCCTAGACTTCACTCTTGGCCATGAAGGGATATCACTTCACTACTGCAACCTATAATAGTTCATACATGTTTTGATTCGTTTTAGGTGAGCAAGCCTTTCAACCTAGAATTTTTTATGTGAGCAAACCTTTCACATCATGTTCATTATGTGTTCATGAGAATGTCCTTTCAATCAACACAACATCAATATCATAATCATTAACATTTTACTCTCAAAGTCTTCTTAAAGCATTTACATAGATTCTATAAGACATACATAATCCCATACATTCATAATATAGGTCATGTGGGTAAATTCCTTCCACAACAATCCTATCTACAATTCATTCAAGAATATAAGCTTCACTCTCAAAGCCTTAACATTAATAGTTCATTATCTTAGGTTTACTTTCATAGCCCTAGAAATCAACATTCATAATTACAAGCCTTAATCTCAAAGCATTACTTCTCATAATCATCACATATGCCTAGATCTCTAGACATTCTAATCACATGCTTCATTCCTAAGCAATTCTAATCATATATCATCATATAGGATCAATCTCAAGCATTACTAAATCATAGTTTATCATACATACTTGATCTTAATCAATTCATGTCCATAATATTTACTCTCAAGCAATTCATATCTATATGCATCATTCCTAGAAGATTTTCTCTAAATCCTCAATTTTCCCATGCATGGCATCAAACCCATTTTAATTAGTTCTAGATTAGAAACAAGGGTTAGGCATGGGTACATGTAAATTCATCGTATAATCATGCAATTCTACAATAAACAATCATAAATAACTATAATCTACTCAATTGGATCAACATTCATCATAACCCACAACATTGGAAAAAACCCTAACTTGACTTGGGGAATTCTTCTACAAATTGTGGAATTATAGGGGACTCCATGGATTAAAGTATTACATGGATGAATAAGACATCATACCTTTATTACAAATCCCTCACAAAGCTTGGAAGAATGGAGACTTGACTTGACCTAGCTTGACACTCTTCCTCTTCTTCTTCACTTTCTAGAGAGAGAATATTTGAGAAGAACCCAATTATTTTGGTGTGTTTGATAGAATGACTTAAATGACATAGATTAGGGGTCTAAAGTACTAATATAGGTGGTTTATACTACGGTAAAACGACATCACTTAATGTCTAATTAAATCTGGAAAGACCCATCAAGCTATTAAACTTAACTGCCCAAGCTAACCGACGAGACCACGTTGACGGGTCCTGGATGGACCCATGGTCTGTCCTGGTCAACCATTGTTTGGCTTCTAGGAGTTGGAAAAAAGGGGTTGGACTTACGACCCCCAAGAACGAGGCGTAGATCCATCTACAGGGCATGGGTCCTACCCGTGATTACTGCCTTAGGTAGATTTCTAGGGTGGTCATCTACAAGCCCACCTATGGCGCATGGTAGGCCCCTCATGGGTGACACCTGGATCTTCCTAAACTTTGGAACCATGAAACTCCGGAGGATTCATCCTTGTGAAGTCCTTTACTCTTGAAGCCACCGTTCCCACAATTGGGTTCACAGGAACCACTACCTCCCTATTAACTTGGGCCGTCATAGCTTGAGCCAATACATGAAAAACTGCTTTAAACTTCGCATTAGAAACTTGTTCGGCCAAAGGATTGACTGAAACTTGAGGAGCTTGGGAAGGTGCTTCTTGTTCCACATTCTCCCTAACATTTCTTCTAGTGTAAGCTCTTCGTGAAGCCATATCTTGAATAATATAGGATAAGGATTAAGAGAGAGAGACCTTATAGAGTTAAACTATATCGCACGACTTAAAAGTAATGAAAGAAGTGGAGTTTCCTAATCATCTTGTAACCTCTCATTCATAAACGTGGCGTGCTTCAGACTCATGAACAAGACTCTACTGGACGTGGCTTATGAGACATCCTAGGACCATTCTAAACATTGTGCTCTGATTACCAAGTTTGTCACGACCCAGAGGTACCCCTTAGATGTAACATGGTGTATAGAACCCCAAAGGACTCCATACAAGCCACTTAGCTCTCATAACATAAGAAATAAAAAAAATAAGATTAAAACAATAATCCAAGTCTAAAACATTTAATAAAAGTAAATCGGAAGTCTAATACACTTGTCTAATCATAGTCATCTAATACAATAGATTGAAATTGGGCCTAGCCCAAACATCATGTTCAAAACATAAATACAAGAAATGGAACTAAACAATAAACTTCATCCTTGAAGAATTAGGATTCACCAAAGCTAGGAATATATCAAGCCAGCCTCTAGCCACGAAACTGAGTACCCTGACTGTCGGACCCTACATTTGGGGAAATGTAGGAAAGAGTATGTGTTAGTACAAAACAAAGTACCAAGTATGATAGCCATTCATAAAACATTTAAATCATGCTAAAAAGGGACATTTCATTCTATGACATGCAATTGACCAGGCTAAAACATGATATGAAAGAGTTATAAAACATAAATCATAAAATCATGGTCAATGCAAGCTAACTTCATCTTTAAAACCTTTGAACTCATATGCGATACTTCCTAAAGTAACCTTAGTTCATTATTACTTGTGGGGAATAGCCTTAACCAACATGTAAGACCATGTGAGCTATTAACATGGAATTCAGTGTCTACCCCACTCTGAAAAGAGTTGTCCTACTTTCCAAAGTAAGACCATGAACTTCTAGCTATTGTGGATCCACTAGCTAATGTCTATCTAAGAAAATATCCTATGGTGGCAAATAGTTATGGAATAAGGAGATTGCTACTAGAAACCCGACCTCTACTAACTTACCTCTTGAGGGTCAAAACCCACTTTCAATCATCAATGCTTAGAAAACATGGGTTAGATATGAATTTCATCACAAAATCATGTAAAGCTTGCAATACAGGCTTAATTTCATAAAACTCTTCCTTGAATATCAAAATCCCACATCATATGATTCATAACTTGAAAACATGGGTATTACATGGGTTGATAGGGACATCATCATAAAATCATCATATTTCATCAATTCATGCATAAGAGATCATAATTCAATCATTTAAAACAGTAATAAAAAAACCCATGATAATTGAAGAAACCCCTAACTCAATTGGGGAATTCTACCTTTTGGAAGAGCGGAATTTGGGAACTCCATGGATGGAAGGAATCCATGGATGAAAACTATCATACCTTGAATCCAAATGCTATCCTTCAATGGAGAAATTTATACCTTAGCTTGAAACCTTAGATGAATCCTTCTTCTTCTTCTTCAAGTTTCTAGAGAGAGAATTATTTGAGAGCTCTTCTTTTAGGTGAGTATAGAGAAACTGAGTTCTATTGGGAAATTTGAGGGTGAAAATCTTGTATAGGGGTCATAGTAAAAGATAGAACGACGTAGTATAGGAACTAATTAATGAAGAAAAGACCCAACTACCCCTGAACTTAACTGCCAATTGACCACCGACCTTCAACCCACGGACCCAGTCGACGGGCTGTGGTCTGACCCACGGCCCATCCTGGTGGACCGTGGTTGGTGGTCAGAAGATGGTTTTTGGGCCATTGAACCATGGACCATTGTCTAGAATACGGTCCATAAGTCAGGCCGTGGTCCTGGGCCTCTACAGCTTAGCCAAGGTGGCCAACCCACGAACCCACCTACGGTTTGTGGTTCAACTCATGGGTTGTGGTTGGCCTCCATGGCTAACACCTCCAACTTCCCAAAATCTTATCCTTTTCCGTTTTTCAGATACGGGGTGTTACAAACGTCCATTGGAATATTTTGGAGTTAAAGTGAATCTTTCTTATGAAAAAGTTCCGGTTGAGATTTTTGACCGGCAAGTTAAAAAAGTTAAGAAATAAGAAAGTTGCTTCGGTAAAGGTTCTTAGGAGAAATCAGTAAGGTGAGGTTGCAACTTGGGAGGCCAAGATTGTATGATGTCCATATACCCCCATCTCTTTCCCTCCAACCCAACTCTAGCTTGAGGTATTTAGTTCTTCATGGTCCATCTGTATGTCTTAGTCCTTCTCATGTTTCCTCTGGCGTACATGCTTATGAAAACTTATTTTTTGAGAAACTGAGTTTGTTTGATTTATTTTTTAATGTTTATGTGCATTTGAGTATGAGTTGCATATAGGCCTTATGAAATGATGTTTTGGATATGCTTTAGCTTGGAGTCATTTTTCTTCCTCAGATATTTGCATTTATGGGATTGCCTTCATTATTGGGTTTTTAGATCTTCTTCCTACCCTCCTGATGATGTCTTGAGTTCCATTCGAGGATGAATATTTTCAAGGGGAGATATTGTAATACCTCATATTTGGAAAGGAAGGAAAATGCAACTTTTGGGCTAGTGTATGTGCCTATCAGTCCCATCTACAGACCATAGAACTTCTAAGGGTCGTACATGACACCTGTAGGAACTAGGGAAAATAAATATTTGAAATAAAGTCCCATTGCAATTTCTACGCTTCACCAAGACGGTCCATCAACCTTTGTACGAGTCGTAGATAGGTCTCGTAGGTTACCCCCAGACTTCGTAAAATTTTAAAGCTTAAAGTTTGTTTTTATGGTTTGCATGTATGGACGGTAGGAAGACCTACAAGTTGTACATGGGTTCCGTTAAATGTTGGCCAAATTAAGACTCCTTGATCCAGTTCTACAATTTACCAAGATTGTACGTAGAAGGACCTATGGACCGTAGTTCCAAACCATAGGAATCGGTTGGCCTTTATTTTAAAGGGAGTTTTAGTCTCTTCCCAATTGATTAATACCTAAACTACGTCATTTTTCCTTATACCCAGAACCCTATATAATGTTTTTAATACCCAAATTAACCACTTTCCCTAAAACTAACCAAATTCCTCCTCCTAAAATACTCTCAAGTCTAAGGAAGAAGAAAAGGAGCTAGGGTTCAACTACAAGTCTCCAATCCTACAATCTTTGCGGGTTTTTAACATCATTTTATGATAGTATTTTCACGACCCAGACTATCGTGATTGGCACCCACACTAACCCTCCGGTGGAAGAACCGTTACTACAACCCAACTAACCATATAAACAAAACAAAAGCATTTAAAGATACGGAAGCAAGTTTAAATGTCTAAAGAAAAGGAAATAGGGAGTTTCCATATACTCCAGAAGTCTAACAAACAAATGCGGAAGTTAATCCCTAGAACCTGCAAGTCCATGTACCAAAACTCTAACAAGGATCATAAGTCTAAAGGAAATGGGTACAACCCGATTAAACATAAGAAAATCTAAAGTACTAGTCTAAGTCCGAAGATTTGGACATAAACACAAAGAGAACTCATTTCCATGGGAGGATTTACCTATACCTAAGGTGTGTCACGTGACACGGCTTCATCGATTTTTTTTACAGAATATACCTATATAAAATAAATAAAAAATTAAGCATTAAAACAATTGAAATGACACTAATTATATCAAAATGCTCCTAGCTTAGATGGCAAAGACGTTGCAGCTATGGTGCAAGGTCTCAAGTTCAATCACCTATGGGGGTATTTCTTTTTTACTCCGTTTTTATACATGTTTTTTTTTGTTTTTTTCACGTTTTATTTTTTCCTTTTTCGTAAATTTATTAAATTTTTGTTTAAAATTTAAAATAATAGGTCCCCTTCATTAAAAACCTACCGACCCACTCTAATTCATTCAAAATCTAATTATTATTTTTTAGAATTAAAATAAAACTCAAAATCTTTGAGTCCTTTATCAATTAGAATTATACTTAAATAAAAATAGTTATGACTCTTTAGATCCTTGTATTTGTATATTTCTGACTTGTGAGTTTGTTCAATTTTCACTCTGATCTTGTTCATCAATCATGGTAATTTTGCATCTTGAATCTCCGGCCATATCATGTTAGTATTTTTTTTCTATTCTATTTTTATTATTATGTCCTTGAATTTTTATTTTTATTTGTTCATAATAATAATTTTATTTTTAATTATTTGCTTGTTACAATGAAAAAATTTAGAATTTATTGATTAAAATTGTCTGCAATCCTCTATTATTTGATCCTCAATTACTAATGTGCAGATTACATCATATAAGTCTAAGTCTAAATTTAATAAAGATGTATTATTCTAAAAAAATACAATCGTTCAAAGCCAATTTTAACAACTCAAGCTTCAACTGACTTGGAAGAACGACCTAATGAGTCAAAAAAATTATCTACAAAGACTTGGAAGAACAGGCTAATGAGTCAAAAAAAGTATCTACGAAGTGAAGGAATTGATTTAAGTTCATTGCCAATTGATGGAAAGATTATCTATTTGAAAATATCAGATCATATCATATCTTCAACAAGGTCCATTCCAACAAGGTCATACGTTCCTTAATTCATTTTTTTTTAAAGATTATAATCATTTATTTGCAATACAATTTCATGTTGAATAATGTTGTATGAAACTTTATTTAATAAAATGAAGATGTGAATGATTTAATTTAAAATTTAAATATATATTATCTAATTAAAAGAGTAGACAATTTTTAAATTTTTTTAAAACTAATCAAAATTTTATATTTTGAAGAAAACTATTTTTTCATAAACTTCACTATTAATAGAACCTCAAATTTTTGGAGGCCTAAAGAAAAACCTTCATTGGTTTTCTTTTTGAGTCATTCTTGTCCCTTTAATGGTGACACCACTTAGAAAAAATCTTGCGTACGCCATTGCTCATAGAAACCCAAAAGAACTGGCTCACCCTTGAATTCGAGTCGATCACTGGTCTTCTAAACGAGGTATGCCAGTAACGGCCTGGAGATTCCCTGTACTCAACAAAGAAAGAGCAAGTGTAGTATCACTACACAACCACAGTGTTCTAGTAGGATCACGCGGCTATCCCAATAGGTGAAACATATATAAGTCATTATAATCAATAAATAACATGCATACACCGAACATATACAATTTCATTTATCACTTATGAACAACGTACAATTTCACAATCTCAAAGATATACAGATATGCCAAGTAATTGGTCCTCGCACGGAACCCATACCCAAACTGTTAGTGTACCGGTACGTGGTACCCAATCCAAGTTAGTGTTTCAGATGTGACACCCGATACAATATATGCACCAGAAGTGGCACTCGATCCAAGTTAGTGTGTTGGAACGTAACACCTGATCCATTCAACAAGCCTCAATCATAATCACAATGCACATTCTCATAATCATACAATCAAGTCATGATTCATGGCATACAATTATTCAATCATCCTCATTTACGATTAGTTTGATCAATAATGCAACATCCACATACAAACATGCATTATAATGAAGTAATTACTAACAAACATCACGCCAACATGAAAACACAACCATCACCTACCTCAATCAAAGCTTGAATCCCCGAAAAAACTTGATTCTTCCCTTTCCGGATTCTTTCCGCTTGTTTCAGGTAATCAATATAATGCGGGGAACAAAAAACAAAGGCTAATTACCCGGATTACAATCAACACTATCAACCCTAGGCCAAACCCATGATCCCAATACCCAAATTAGGACTTTTCCACTATCCAAACAATTCCAAAACCCTTCCCCATCAATAATTACCCATGAATTTACATCCTACGGATCGAAAAACGGATTCGGGGAGTAAAAACCTTACCTTTAGCCTCATGAATGGTGAAAAACTATCAGGAAGATGCCCTGGTTCGTCTCCTAACTCTGAAAAACGAAATTTGCAGAATAGTGGCATTTTTAGGGTTTATTTCCGACTTAATTCACTATTGGCCCACTACGGTGGCCTCCATCCTACCACAGCGGCATCACCCCGGTGGGAATAATCCCACCTTGGCGGCTTGCAAGAAACCAGTGAGCCGGATTAAGAGTTTCAAATGCACATTTCACAACACAACTTAATCCCATGACACTCAGAAACTACCCTCTCGCGCTAAGATCAATTTTGGGAGTTCTACTCATCCGAATTCAATTCCATAAAGTCGTACGGTTTCCTTAACGTCTTAGCTATCCACTCATGCAATTAAATTCATTATTAGATCTCTCATTCGTGACCAAATTTCCCTAGACCTCACTGACTCCGATTTCGTCCAAATCTGGACTAGGCTAGGAAATTTCAAGTTACAACGAAAAAGTTTTTCGGCCCAAAAATTTTCTCGTCGGCTTTTCTATAACGACGGAAACAGGTTGTTACAATAGTTACCAATTTACCCATCACACGTCCCCTAGTGACAAATTAAGAAAAAATAGGCTAAACTAAGGGTAAAGTAGTACTTGAATCGACGAACAACTGGGGATACTTGTCTCGCATGTCCTTCTCGATTTCCCAAGTAGCTTCCTCAACTGGACGATGCTTCTATTGAACTTTGACGGACTTAATCTCTTTGGTCCTCACCTTCCAGACATCACAATCAAGAATTGCAATTGGTTCCTCCTCATACTAAAGGTTTTTGTCTAGAAACATTGAATCCCATTTTATAATGTAGTCCTCGTCACCATGATATCTCTTCAATATGGACACATAAAATACCAGATGAACTCTCGATAGGTTAGGAGGTAAAGCCAATCTATACACTACTGGTCCTACACAGTCAAGAATCTCAAATGGACCTATGTATCGAGGACTAAGCTTGCCCTTCTTGCAAAATCTCATCACTCCTTTCATAGGTGATACCTTTAGAAGAACCTTCTCACCAGTCTGAAATGCCATATCTCTCACCTTATGGTTTGCATACTTTTTCTGTCTACTCTAGGCTGCTAAAAGCTTAGCTTGAATGCTCCTCACTTTATCTTGATCATCCTTCACTAAATCAACCCCCAAAGGTTTCACGTCTCCAGCCTCAAACTATCATATGGGTGATCTACATTCCCTTCCATAAAGCACCTCAAATGGTGCCATATCAATTCTGGAGTGATAACTATTATTATAGGAGAACTCACACAACGGTAGGAACTTATCCCAATGCCCTCAAAGTCAATCACACATGCCCTCAACATGTCTTCTAACACTTGAATACTCCTCTCTGACTGTTCGTCCGTCTGCGGATGGAAAGATGTACTAAAGGTGAGTTGTGAGCCCAATTCATTATGGTCTGAGATGATAGAAAGGGGCACCCCGTGCTGTCTTACTATCTCTTTTACATATACCTTAGCCAATTGTTGCGCATTATAATCTATCCTGACTTAAAATGGCTGACTTAGTCAATCTGTCAACCACTACCCAAATAGACTCAAACTTCCCCAAAGTCTTGGGAAGACCAACTACGAAATCCATAGCTATTATTTCCCACTTCCATTTTGGAATTGGCATTCTCTGAAGGAACCTTGCCGGTCTTTGATGCTCATATTTTACTTGTTGGCAATTTTGACACTTAGCCACAAACTCCGCTATATATTTCTTCATGCCCGACCACCAATATAGTCGCTTCAAGTCTCGGTACATCTTGGTCACACCCGGATAAATGGAATACCGCGAAACATGGGATTCTGCCAATAAGTTCAGAATCAAGTCGCCCACTCCAAGAACACAAGTCCTTCATTTAAAACTGAGCTCTTTCAAATGCTCGTCCTCAAACTGTTTGACCTGGATCTCCTCAATGAACGTGGCCCTTACCACAATGCTAGCTAACACCCCACCTTTATTTGAGATTCCCAATTCCATGAACTTAGATTCCAAGGTTTGAATTTCCTTAGCCAAAGGTTGCTTGGATGCACTCAACAAAGCTAGACTACACATACTCACCGCTTTTCAACTTAACGCTTCTGCCACCATATTAGCCTTGCCTGGATGATACTGTATGGTCACGTCATAATCCTTAAGTAACTCCATCCACCTTCGTTGTCTCAAATTCAGATCCTTTTGAGTGAAAACATACTGCAAGCTACAATGATTTGTGAACACCTCACACTTGACACCATAGAGGTAATGCCGCCAGATCTTATAAGCAAACACTACCGCTGCCATCTCTAAATCATGTGTGGGGTAATTCCTCTCATGCACCTTCAACTGCTGCAATGCATAAGCTATAACATTCTTATCCTGCATTAACACAACACCGAGACCCGAATGGAAGCATCACAATAAACAATAAAATCCTTACCTTCCACCGGTTGTGCTAGAATAGGTGTTATGGTGAAAAGAGTCTTGAGCTTTTAAAATCTCTCATCACACTTTTCAGTCCACTCAAAGGGTACCTCTTTCTTGGTCAATCAAGTCAAATGTGTGGCGATAGAAGCAAAGTTCTTAACAAATCGATGATAGTATCTAGCGAGCCCCACAAAACTCCTAACTTCAGTTACAAAGCTAGGACGAACCCAATTCTTAACCGCTTCAATCTTTTGGGGATCTACCATTACCCCTTCCTTTGAAATTGCCCCAAAAAGGCAACCAAATTCAACCAAAATTCACAATTAGAAAATTTCGCATACAAATTTTGTTTCCCAAAAACATCCTAAACAACACGAAGATGGTCGGCATGCTCTTCCTCACTTTTCAAGTAAACCAAAATTCCATCAATAAATACTATTAAAAACGAAATAAGAAATGGCTTGAACACACCATTCATCAAACTCATGAAAGCTGCAAGCGCATTAGTCAACCCAAACGACATAACTACAGACTCGTAGTGCCCATAGCGGGTTCTAAACGCCGTCTTGGGCATATCCTCAAGCCTAATCTTTAATTGATTGTAACAAGACCTTAGATCAATCTTAGAGAAAACTGATGCGCCTTGCAATTTATCAAAAAGATCATTTATTCGAGGCAATGGGTATTTGTTTCGAATGGTGAGCCTATTCAATTGCCAGTAATCTATACACATCCTCATACTACCATTTTTTTTCTTAACAAACAAGACAGAAGCACCGCACGGGGAAGCACTAGGACGGATGAAACCCTTATCAAGTAGTTCTTGGATTTGAGCCTTAAGCTCTCTCAACTCTACCGGAGCCATGCGATATGGAGGGATGGAAATGGGACGAGTACCAGGTTGTAAATCAATGCAAAAGTCTATATCTCTATCCGGAGGCATACCAGGCAAATAAGTAGGAAACACTTCTCTAACTTATGACACCACAATGATAGATTCAATAGAGGGAGATTCAACTTCAACATTCCTAATATGAGCGAAATAAGTCAAACAACTCTGCCCTACCATTTTCCTAACCCGAATGAAGGATATCATCTTAGTTGGCTTAGGCTTGTACACCCTTCCCACTCTAACTTTTTCCTACCCAAAATCTCTAGAGTCACAGAGTTAGTGTTACAATTCAACACAACATAATAGGGGGATAACCAAGTCATGCTTACCATTATATCAAAGTCAGTCATATCCAAAATAACTAAATCATCCCAAATTTGAAAACCCATAAACAAGATAGGACAAGCACGATAAACATGGGTTACTGTGGAAGACTCTCCAACAGGTGTAGAAACAAGGATGGGGGAATCAAGTATATCACAATTCATATCAAACTCTGAGGCAAATCGCATGGACACATAAGATTAAGTAGAACCCGGATCAAATAACACATGAGCCATCCAGGCACATATAAGAATAGTACTTGTGATAACTGCGTTAGGCACCTCCACCTCAGTCTTGCCCAGAAAAGCATAACACTGAGCCTTGTCATCATGACGGTCGACTTTCCTGCCTGGCTGCATTATACCTTTGCCTGCGTTACCATTACCCCTACCTTCACGGCCTCGTTGATTTCCTCCTCGACCATTATTATCATTTCCTGCGGGTACCACTACTCCAAACTACTGCTAAATAGAATCCATCATGTGCGGGTAGGTACAATCTCTCATCATATGCTCAAGTTCTCCACAGTTATAACAAGTGGGATCAAAAGATGGCCTGCTGCCCGCTGAAGGTGCGGCTCCCTAGCTATCCTGAATCAAATTCTGAGGTGGAGTTCTCGAGTAATTACCTATAAAAGCAAGCATATCAGACTGAATTGGCCGGGCTACAAGTGTCGTCCTCATTGAGCCTCTGGAGTAAGAACCCTGAATGTTACCTGAATTCTTGGTTTTCTTAGCCAATGCCTTTGCCTGACCGTCTCGCCTCACCCCCTCTACTTTCTTCACAAAATCTATTACCTCATTGAAGCTTTTTCCTACAGAGGTCATATGAACAGACAATACTTGCAACTCAAAATTCAATCCCTTAACAAATAGGCGGATCCTCTCTTCCTCAGTAGTCACCAATTGCGTAGCATATCTCGACAAAGCAAGGAACTTAGCCTCATAACCAACCACAGACATACCACCTTACTCCAAAACCATGAACTCATCTTTCTTGCGATCTCTCAAGTTCTGGGGCTCAAAAAATTTTCAAGAACAGAGCATGAAACTGTGTCCAAGTGAGTGGGGGAAAAGCTGAAGATCTGCATTCCACATAAGCTCTCCACCACTACTTAGCCTTGCCCTGAAGTTGGAAGTTCATAAACTCTACTCCATACTGATGGACAATTTGCAACTTATGAAGACTTTCATAACAATCCAGGATGAACTCATAAGCTTCCTCACTTTCGGATCCATTGAACACATGCAGTTTCAATTTCAAGAACTTCGTCAACATCTCATGTTCATTACCAGTCATAACAGGACCCAACAAAGGATGGAAGAAAGTGCCAGTACCTACAGTTCCACCCACTTTCGGGACAGTGATAGCAATAGGGGGATTGACGGGAGCTTGAGTTGCTTGAACTGAGGGAAGCACTCCAGGACCAACCAATCCTTTCAGGAACGACATAATCTATTGCGCTAACACTGGGTCTAGGAGAGGAATACATGTAGGCTCAGCCTGCACTTCTTCCTCTTGTCCAACATTCTCCTCATCCTCAACCTCAACCTCAACCTCAACCTCAACATTCTTCTCTATCTCTTAATGATGCGCATGAGGATTCTTACTTCTGGGAGCATTCTCAACCGAAGCTCCATCCCTAGTAGGTTCTACCCTTCTTCGGCTTCTTCCCCTTGCTCTTCCTCTACCCCTGCCTCGACCGCGACCTCTTGCTGCTGATTCCTCAGCTGGCGCATTGACGGCAGCTACGGGCCTGACACCGTTGAACCTAGTGTTAACCATCTGCGGACAGAAGAGTGAAGGAGATTATATACCAATTTGGATCACCAGATACCAATTGGAACCATGTTATAGCACGAAAGGAGACAAGGGAAAACATAGAGATTTCCTAAAGTCCTATAGCCTCTCCAAGAAAAGTACAGATGTCTCCGTACCGTTCTGCAAAACTCTACTAGACTCGTTTTGGTACACCGAGATCAACTAACCTAGGGTTCTGATACCAACTTTTTCATGACCCAGACTATCGTGATTGGCACCCACACTAACCCTCCGGTGGGAGAACCGTTGCTACAACCCAAATAACCAAATAAACAAAACTAAAGCATTTAAAGATACGGAAGTAGGTTTAAATGTCTAAAGAAAAGGAAATAGGGATTTCCCATAAACTCCAGAAGTCTAACAAATAAATGCAGAAGTTAATCCCTAGAACCTAAAAGTCAATGCACCAAAACTATAACAAGGATCATAAGTCAAAAACAAATGGGTACAACCCGATTAAACATAAGAAAATCTAAAGTACTAGTCTAAGTTCGACTATGTGGACATAAACACAAAGAGAACTCATGGCAGCCCGAAAGAACTGACTCACCCTAGAATTCGAGTCGATCAGTAGTTTTCTAAATGAGGTCTGTTAGTAGCCGCCTGAAGATGCCCTGTACTCAACAAAGAAAGAGCAGGTGCAATATCAGTACACAACCACAGTGTACTAGTAGGATCACGCGGCTATCCCAATAGGTGAAACATATATAAGTCATTACAACAATAAATAAAATGCATACACCGAGCATATAAAATATCAATTATCACTTGCGAACAACATACAATTTCACAATCACAAAGATATACAGATATGACAAGTCATTGGTCCTCTCACAGAACCCATACACAAACTGTTAGTGTACCGGTACATGGTACCCGATCTAAGTTTGTGTGTCGGAAGTGACACCTGATCCCATCTATGCACCAGAACATGGCACCCGATCCAAGTTAGTGTATTGGAACGTAACACCTGATCCATTCAACAAGCCACAATCAGAATCACAATGTACACTCTCATAATCATACAATCAAGTCATGATTCATGGCATACAATTATTCAATCATCCTCATCTACGATTAGTGTGATCAATAATGCAACATTTGCATACATACATTCATTATAATGAAGTAATTACTAACATATATCACTCCAATATGAAATCACAATCATCACCTACCTCGATCAAAGCTTGAATCCCCTAAGAAACTTGATTCTTCCCTTTCCGGATTCTTTCTGCTTGTTCCAGTCTACAAACAATCAATATAATGTGGGGATCAATAAACGAAGGCTAATTACCTAAATTACAATCAACACTATCAACCCTAGGCCAAACCCATGATCTCAATACCCAAATTAGGACTTTTTCCACCATCCAAACAGCTCCAAAACCCTTCCCCATCAGTAATTACCCATGAATTTACATTCTACGGATCGAAAATGGATTTGGGAAGTAAAAACCTTATCTTTAGCCTCAAGAATGGTGAAAAACTGCGAAGAAGTTGCCCTGGTTCGTCTCCTAACTCTTAAGAATGAAATTTGCAGAATAATGGCATTTTTGGTGATTATTTATGACTTAATTCGCGATTGGCCCGCTATGACGGCCCCCATTCCGCCATAGTGGTATCGCCTTGGCGGCTTGCACGGAACCAATGGGGCGGATTAAGAGTTTCAAACCCCAATTTCACAACACCCCTTCATCCCATGACACTCAAAAACTATCCTCTCGCGCTAAGATCAATTTCGGGAGTTCTACTCACTCGAATTCAATTCTATAAAGTCGTACAATTTCCTTAACGTCTTAGCTATCCACTCATCCGATCAAATTCCTTATTAGATATCTCATTTGTTACCAGATTTCCCTAGACCTCACTGACTTCGATTTCGTCCAAATCTAGACTAGGCTAGAAAATTTCAAGTTACTACAAAAAAGTTTTCCGACCCAAAAATTTTCTCCGTTGGATTTTCTATAACGACGGAAACAAGTTGTTACAAGTATTCACCTATGGAGTCCTTTCCTCCATAGGGTTCTTAAATTATCCAATTTGACAAGTTAGATTCTCCAATTGAAGTTAGGGTTGAATTCAATCTTCATGGGTTATTTTCAATTATGATTCAATTGATTTTTTTTTATACATGAATTGAAATAATTACATGTTTTAAGTTAATTCACATGAACCCATGCATGATCCATGATTTCTAGACTTTGATCATACGATGAAGCTTGTGCCTCATGAAAGATGAATTTATGAAGATATGCATGTTTCATGATGAAATTTATATAAACTAGAATACGTCCCCGCGCGTTGCACGGATAATTTAAAATGTAATAGTTTTATAATTAAAAATAACTAATAAAATATATCATGTACTTAATAATATATTTAATTTATAATAATAATAATAATAATAATAATAATAATACAAATCATTAACTTATTTATTTGAGCACATTAAATTAATATTATTAAACAGAATTTAAATTATTTTATTAGAATATTATTGGGGTAGTTATATATGTATTTTTTTTAAACGTGAGAATATATATATTTTTAAAATGGTACAATTGTTTAATAGAGAAATTTGTACATGATCACTTCTTTACCTGATATATGAAAATGAGTAATAGGAAATGAATTTGCATTTACCATCACAATCGAAAAGAAAAGCCAATGCCGGAATTGAGAAGATCTTCATCATTATGAAGAATTATCGGCTAAGCACTTGATTTTGAGATTAACCATTCATTTTTGTGTATTTTATGTGGAAACAACCATCCAAAATTCAAATGGTCAGTACTGATATAAAACTAAATCATCCCTTCGGAGATATCAGATAAAATTGATGCAAAACTAATCAGTAATCACAAATTCTTGAACTTAACAATAAAATAAAATACAAATTAAATTAATGAATAAAAATAAGAATTGAAATTTTATCTTCACATAGAAATAACACTATCTACAAATAATTCAATAAGAAATAATGATCAATTATGCTATATGAACAATTATTTGGATGATAATTACATAAAAATTCAACCAATCACCACAAAATATATATATATATATATATATATATATATAGTGATTAGTGATTATTGATTATTATAATTTAAAATGATGTAATAATAATATATATTTGTTTATTTAAAATATTGTGTAACTACCGTGGAATTAAATAAATGGGTCTAATTTATTGATTATTTAAAATTAAATTTAGTTACCGTAGAGTTAAATGGATCTAAATCTACGTATTGATATGTGTCTAAATTTATTTAATTAATTAATGATTAGTGATTATTGATATTTTACAATTTAAAATTATTTAATAATATTTTTATTTTGTTTATTTAAAATGTTGTGTCACTACCGTAGAATTACATAAATGGGTCTAGTTCTAATTTTTGACATGTGTCTATTTTATTTAAATAATTATTGATTATTGATTATTGATTATTTAAAATTATTTAAAATTAAAAATTCTAAAAAATTGTGGTAGTGACATGTGTTATTTTTCTTTTCCTTTTATATATTGATAGATGATCTAAGGTTGCTTGTAGAGTGAAGCATCAATGTTGTTGTTGTTCTTGTGAAAGGATGTTTTACATACTACTCAAACATGATTGTGAAAGAGTTTTCTCACAAAAAGGATTCATAAGGATGGAAGGTTTTCTCACCTAAGCTGAATCAAGAGTAAAGAGCTATTCTAAATGAGCTCTAGCTTGGATTGGCTACTTAATTGTGTCTTTCCATGGATAATAAAGATAAATATGATTAGTGATAGTTTCATGGGATTTATGATTAGCACCGAGTGGACGAGCAGTAATTACCCATGTTCCATAACTATGTCCCACCATAGGTTTATCTTAGATAGGTATTAGCTATTTGATCCACTTTAACTAAAGTTTATGATTCTCACCTTTGCATGTAAATACATCTCTTTTTGGTGTGGGATAGTCACTGATCCATGTTATAGCTCACACGGTCTATGTCGGTTAAAGGTAAACTTTCCACAACAATCAACTAAAGTTACTTTCTAAAGTATCTCAGAAGTGTTTTATAAGATGATTAGCTTGCATTGACCATGATTATGACTTGTGTTTCCTAACATTTAATTTTATGATTTCTCTTTGTCGTTGAATGTCATATAAAGTCTTTTTGCATGATCTCGTTATTCTTGTGCATTTCTATCATACTTGGTACATTTCATGTACTAATATATATTTGTGCCTATATTATTTCACTAATAGGGTCCGACACTCCTATTCCCCATATTCGTGGCTAGTTGATTTGTTTGAGCCTTTGAAGATTGGTGAGTCCTTATGATCCAAGGGTTAAGATTCTTTTATTGCTTTTATGTCATTTCCGTTTTCAGATTTTGTATATGATATATGTGTTACGTCCCAATCACTTTCCTTATGATGTAATTGATGGTTTTATGACCTATGTTTGGTTTTCCGCTTTGCTCAAACTCTTTTGTATGGAATACTATCATTTGAACTCTTTACTTCTATTATCTAGCAGCGTATGATATATGCTAAGTGGTTTGTATAGGGACTCTCGGGATTCTATTCGCCATGTTGCACCTAGGGTCTAAATTGGGTTGTGATAGATTGACTTACTTACCGGAGGAATATTGTAGATGTCATCATGACCATAAATTTTTATTTCTAATAGATTGTTACACATTTGTCTTGCTATATTAAATTACATGCTATAATTTTATTTCCATATGAGAGTCAATATATGCGAAATCTATCTAGATACCCATAATTCATTTTATATCCCAAATTTAGGTAAAAAATATTTATGATTTTTGTAACTTACTTCTTTTATATTTATTATCTTGGAAACTAAATCATTTTATTTACCTTCTAATCAAATTTTTTTTGTCATAGCATATAATATTTGGTCCTATATATAGTTCACAACTCTTTACTCCTACCATCAAAACTTTCATAGGTTTAATTTGAGTAGGAATCATGAAGAACCTCTCAAGCCTAGTTGTCTGTCTACCTGTCCTTTTCATTGTTCTCTGTAAGTGACATTTTGATTTATTTACTTTTGTTTTATGGGAATCTTATACTTAGTATGCCTTAATCTAATAAAGTTGTATATGCATATAAAGACCACATACTAATTTCACAGTCTTTGAATAATTGCTCAATATTGCTTCTCATAATGTTTCATTTTTCTATTTTTTGTATGTCTAAACAAATTAAGGCACCAAGACGAGAGGAATCCATCTTGAAGCTTCAAAAGAATCTAATTATCCACTTCCAGGAGCTGTCCAACCTTGTGATCCAGAAAAATGCAATACCCAATGTTTTGACAAGTACCAAAATAAGCCTGATCCTCCTGGTATTACAGAAACACTTCTTGGAGGAACTTGTTTAGGTGACGATTGTAATTGCACCTTTTATTGTTAAGATGTACTATCCTTGATCTATGTTCAAAAGTTATATTACTTAATATTTCTCGAGAGAATAAACTAATAATTCTTCTTTATTACTATGAAATTATCATGTTTTCATTATTTTTGAATTAGAAAAGTAGGATCGTTTGGATACAAATTAAATTCTTTTAAATTTTTCATATAATCTCTTAAAGTTTTTTTAAAAATCATATGGAGTCCGAAAAATTTACTAAAGAAAAGGTTAACCGAAAAAATGTTCAATTGGAAAATGTTATTTGATCACAGTAGTTGATATATTAATAGAAAGATGATAAAGTTTATTGTTAAAAAGAAGATCATATATGATGGTGCTAGATCGCATTATATATGTAAATTTATATTTATGAAAATAGACAAATAAATATTTAATATGACTAAATTTAACACTAAAATAATGAAGATAAAAAAAAACTCATCAGGAAATGTAGACAAAGTGATTAATTTAATATGTGAATTATTAAAATTTGATAAAACTAATGGATCGTCATATTTAGTTGAAACAAATATGGTGAAATTGTTACAACAACAATAACATATTCATTGTAATCCTAAAAGTGAAGTTTGAAAAGGGTGATATGAACAAAGTCTTAACTTTGCCTTTTGAGGATAATGAGGTTGTTTATATGAAGAAATTTAGTACGAGTATTGTTTTTCATTTTTTTATCTTAAGAAAAAGTTACTATTTTGCATTGTTTTCTTCCACTTCCATATAGATGTATCAAATGCATTTTTAATCAATATAGAAATGGAATAAAATGATTCAATAGCTCACGTAAGCAATGTTTGATATTATATTAGTCATATTTACTTAATTATTTATTTTAAAAACTTTTAGGCATAAAAAGTGATAAAGGGAAGAGAAGTTGTCACGGCCCAGGGATACACCCTAGATGTAACATGGCATACAAGACCCCGAATGTCATGACCCAGGGGTACCCCTAGACGTAACACGACATATTTGACCCCGAAGGGGTCGCATACAAGCCCTTAGCATAATCATACACATAAAGCCACAAGAATGATGCGGAAAATTTAAAACTTTTACAATCGAAGTTCAAACTTCTTTTTCATAAAGAAAATCATAAGAGTCTGGACTTTGTCTCAATCACCATCTAAACAATAGGAATACAATCTTAGGGACATAGCCCTTTTTACATCAATAGAGTCTCAATATAAGAAGTACAATAGAAACTAGAAACAATAACATCTTGTCCTCGAACTTGAGGACTCACCAAGCCTAGGGAATAGTCAACCCAAACTTCTCTTGAAGGAAGTAGAAGTACGTCTCAACGATCGGCACCTATACTCATAGTAGATTCGGAAGATATGGGTTAGCACATAAAGTACTAAGTAAGAAAGAATGCATAAAATCCTTGAAATATGATTAAAAAAAAAAAGACATTTTTGTTAAAAAGTATGCATTTGTCAAGTTTGGAAATCCACATGCACTTTCAATGTAGAAGACAAACCATAATCACATTTATACTCTTCACATAGTGAAATCATTACCTTAGCAACCCCTAAAGAACACATGTGCAGTGTATGGTTGACATCCCATAATACCAACCATACTAAGTACTCCTTTGAAGCTACCTTAGTCATACATATCATCTTTAGACCTCATCAAAATCAATAGTCATATGTAAGGAAATAGTCATGTATATTAATTGAACATAAGGAAAGTCATTTATAGAAACTATCCATCAAACATACATGCATACATTCATGTCTCATTATAATATAAAGAAACCATCCCATAACATCCTACTAAGTCTACTTGTGCAATGTAAAAGTAAAGTCCCATACCCCCACTCGTACTAAGTAACACTCATTAAGAAGTCATAGTATAGTTCATGTCTTATTCATTATCTTACCATTTAGGGAGAGTAGCCATAATTGACATAGACCATGTGAGTGACATGGAATCCAATGTCGTATAACCCCTCACCGATAGAAGGTGTCCTACTTGCCTAAGGTAGAACTAAATGTATAGCTATTAGGTGGATCCACTAGCTAAAGACCTATGTGGGAACATAGTTAAGGGATAGGGAGATTGCTTCTAGAAACCCGACCTATTGTATTGGCGGAGGAGTTTCCATCTCATGAGAATAATCTAGATGACCCGGCCTATTGTATTGACGGGAGGGCATCTACCTCATTGACCAAATTCACTCGATGCTGAGCATTATTTCCCAATTATCATAATTAGTCTTGAATTCCATTTACATGTGTGAAGGAATACTTTGCCCTTCATTCAATACAACTCATAAAATAACTCATAGATTCAATAAAGTGAGAATGTACTTTCAACCTTAGAATCAACATTAGTATGTGAGTAGAACTTTCACATTACATTCATAGTGTTTCCATGAGAATAGATTTTCAATCAACACAACAATATTATCATCATCCTAGACAATTCATACATAATCAAGTGTAAGGGTAAGGGAAGAATGGCCTTTCAATAATACCTCAATTTACACAATAGTCATAGGATCTTCACTTTCTAAGTGAATTATGAGTCCATAAACAACATTCATCAACATGTGTAAACCCTAGCAATTTACCCTCTCAGTTGTCATGGATCATGTCTCACAATTAAACCTAGAATTAGTAGACTAGGCATGAATAAAACAAGATTCAATAACTAAAACATCATAGATAACATTCATAGTATTCATCTTGCATCAATACACCCATCACAATTCATGAAATTGGGGTTATGGGGTAATTCATGGGTTCATGGGGAATTTTACAATAAAAATCACCATTAAACATCAAATCATCCATAATATAAGACAATTAACATAATGAAATCATTTTTAGGAAGAACCCATGGTTAGATTGAAAACCCTAGTTTTATGAATTTTGAAATCAAAGAGTTGAAGGGCTTCATGGAGAAAAATGTTCCATGAATCAAGTCTCCCGTACCTCGATTGATGTTTTCCTCACTAAATTGAAGTGAAAAGGATGAATCTTGATGCCCTAGCTTGACCTTGTTGATGTACTTCAATGGAGTCTAGAGAGAGAAATATCTTGGAGAGGAGAGTTGGTTGAGTGTTCAGTTTGTGAGTTATGAGAGTTAAAAGAGTTTATTAATAGTTAATATATATTTATATATGTCTAAATAACTAATTTAAACCGTCCCTACCTTTTAATAATTAAAATAGAACTTACCTAATTTATTTGACCCTTGGACGATTTTGGGCAGAATTACAGACCCATCCACGACTCCCCCACCTACAGACAATAGGTGGGGCTACGTCTCGTGTTGCACACTCATGCTTTGGGTCAGAGAGGGGGGAGATCAAGGCAAGGGTGAGGAGACTAAGTCTCAACTCACGACACCCACCTACGGTCTGTAGGTTGGGTGACACCATGTACTGCATAGTCGTGGTTTGGGTCTGGGACATGGTGATTTGGGAAGCTTAGTGAAAAACCAAGTGTTGACTCACGACCCCTACCTACGGGGCATGAGTCAACCTACGACTAGTAGACTGCCCTCTCGTGGGTCATGTTGTTTTTGACAGCTTTTTGAGAAGCCTCTTGGCCCTCATCAAGGACTCTTGGGGTCCTTGAGGGGGTCATGCCTTGACGTTTAGGGTCTAAAACATTGTTACTATCCTAGGGAGGTCATTTTACGTCTCTTATATTGACATTACCCCTTTTTAGGACACTAAACTACATGTTAGGCTCTAGCTTAGGTCATTAGATTTTCGGGGTGTTACATTATCTCCCCCTTGGGAACATTTGTCCCCGAATGATAATCTAAACACCAAACTAACTTAGAAACTCTAGACTAACAACCCATCAAGCATGAAACTTCAAAATGTGCAAAACTTAAAAATGCCCTCATCACATCATGTACAAACCTAAAGGAGGAAACTTCAACTCTGTTTCACAACATGGCCAATGCAATACAAGAAATTAGGAACTACATCTACCAACCCAATATACATGAAACTCATCCATTCACATAAACATAGGAGGAACTAACTTCTCCAACTTCAGTAAGCTCAACACAACAATATGGAGCCAATAAGCCATTCATCAAAACATAACTAAGCATGTTTATCAATTTACCTCATGAAGTCAAAATGCAATTATCATACTAAAGTGCAAATCAACATGAGGAATATATAAATCATGAAAACTCTGTAACACCCCGAAAATGCTAACAAGAGTTGCGTGTCGATAAACCACTGCTTAATTACTACAATATGTTTATTCTCATTTTGGGAACTTGAAATAATGTTATATTTGCAACCTTGCTTAAAATAATTGTCATCGTAATTTAATGTATTGTATGGGGGTATTTGCGTAATGTTTTAATTAGAAATATGTATAGCTTTAAAAGGAGGTGAAGGATATATATAAATAGGTGTATATGTATGCAATTGGGCAGCACACAATTATTTGGGCAGCCAACTTTTAGGGACAGTTGTGTATATGATTAGCACCTCTTGTGTTACTATATTTTGACACCTCCTCTTAGGAAATTCGTCTCAGCTGAAGTATAAGTCCCTTAGAACATTATCTAACATGTTGTTCTTCAAGATCACAAGAGAAAATCTTGGTCCTTTTGGCTGGAATCGAGTTACACTCTTCTCTATTGGTAAGTAGTAAAACCTGTTTTTGAGCTGGGTAGCGTTTAGTAGATTAAGCATATCTCGTTCTGTGGAACTCCGTTTTCAGTGAATAAATATGTTTTGGAAAGCTAATTCATATACCTGAAACTCTTAAGTTTATGTAAGACTCTAATTTAGCTTTTATGGATTCGAAATATGGGACGCAACATAGGACAAGGTCTGTCCAGATTTCGGAGTTAGAAATCCTGTATGAACAACTGTTAGTGTATCGATGATATCTTTTGTACAAAATATATTTGAGGTTATCTGATTTTTTAAACCTTAAGATATGTACCTACATCTTTCATGAAGGATATACAATCTAGTTTTGCCGTTTTCCTTTCCAAATCTAAGTTGCGACATGAGGTACTACGCTAGCCTGAATTACAGTTTTGGGAGGATAGTCTTATTTGTATAGGCTAAGCTTACTTGTGATGATAATCCTATTTTACTTCGACATTATGGAGTTTCTAGAAATTAAAGAAGTTATTTAATTGTATTTTATAAGTTTGTATATACTTGTGAACAAGTTGAGGACCTTAAAACGTTGGTTGGTCTACGGTCTGAACTCGCGAAGTTGTGTTGGACTGTTTCTTTGATAAAGCACTGAGGTTTGTGTATAAACTTATACTTGTACTCATTTTACCTGCTGGTATATCTGAGACTTTACTTTGGTACCTTGCTTACCTCTTGTCACTTTGCATTGTCATATTGGTATTCTTTAATACATTAAAGACGCTTGTGTAACTCGCCCACTTGTACGGATTGTTGATCACTTAGCACTCTTGTTGGGACCTTGTCCTTCTTGTGGTGGTGACTTCGTCACTCTTGGCATGCCTCTTGGTTCGGATCATTTGTCATCTTGACTCTAGATTTTTAGTTCGTCTTAAGAATGGAAGTTGTCCATTTTAAGTACGAACTAGAAAGCCATTTCTAATGTGATTCTTGGTTCTCTTGATTATTGGGTTTTAACCCTTCTTGATACCTTCTCGTGCTTAGTGTGACAACATGATGTATATATTGGGTGAGCCTTGTTGTTGAGTCTCTTGGAAAACTGTGTTATGAGCATTCTTGACATTTGGATCTTTAAATATAAAACTTGATACTCTTTATATATTGTTTACTAGATTTATTTATTATGTTCAATTATTCTGCCCTTGACTTGAGTATGATAACTTGCTGAATGTGAGGTCTCCAAACATATAGTTTTTACACCACTAAGCTATATGCTTACCGATAGTTGTTTCTATCATAGGGGTTGTTCGAGATGATGCTTGAAGATGGCCATTGGAGATGGATGTTTTGAGAGCCTTAAGGAAGATCACATTTGCATATAGTCATCTATGTTTTGTATAAACATTAGGACTTGTACAAGATCTATGTGTTGTATATTTACATAAAATTTGAGGGCTGATTTGATCATGCCACCATGAGTTGTAATATAAGTACGACTATATGTTTTTATCTTTTTGAGGTGCGTAAACCCAAGTCTTGTAATATACTAATTTGCTATATGTCTTGAAAGTTGTGTGAAGCATGAGTCGGCTGATTTCGGTACTCGAAAGCTTGTAATATTCTTGTTATTTCACCCTCGAGTGTGAGGTTAACATATGCATGAAGATCTGGTCGGTTAATTGCTTAAATGTTATATTTTTTTATATTTTTTGGAGTTCGTTATGAATCTAATCCCTCTACTAGATTAAAATCAGTATGCTCTCATTAATTGGTTTTAAATGTCGCAAGCATTTAATTAGATTTTTTGTTTAAGTAGTGATATTGTTTTGAAAGGATCACTACAAGTGTTGGTATCAGAGCCTAGGTTTGTGGTTCTACGACTTTTGTTGTGAATTACTAATATAGTTGTTTGCTTTCGAAAAGGTTCTATTTATATTATTTGTTCGCTTATATTGTTTATGATAATTGCATCGCATGTAGAGTGCATATGCATCTAGTACACATCCCTAATGCAATGTGATCTTCCCTTTTGAAGGAATTAAGTTATGACCACTTCTTCTGACCGTCCTATGGAAGTTGCTCGTGAAGGTTCGGGTGCCTCTGTTTCCCAACCTCATGCACTGGAATGGGTTGGAGAACATATCTCGAATCAGTATGATCCCCACACTAGTGGTTCTGAAGTGGGAAACCATCAGGGTGTAAGAGCTGAT
>NW_006239174.1:740780-743716 GCF_000226075.1 Solanum tuberosum | reverse complement strand
TCCCACTTGCCCACAATGTGGAAAGAATCATTATGGCACTTGCAGGAGAGCTTCTGGTGCATGTTTCAATTGTGGGAGCTTTGATCATAAAGTGAAGGATTGTCCTAATCCTAATAATGCTCCATCGTTGAGAACTGAAGGCTCAGTTCATAAGCCTTCTGTCAATCCTCCTCAAACTAATAGAGTTGCAAGACCTAAAAACACCCAGGCAGCGGGTACAAGTGGAGTTAATCAAGCTAGTGGGCATAAGGCTACTGCACGTGCTTATGCGATGAGGCAAAGGGATGATCAAGATGGACAAGACGTGGTTGTCGGTAAATTTCACTTATTTTGGCTTATGTGTGTTTTACATTGTTTGATCCTGGTTCTACACATTCCTATATTTGTTCATCACTTATTCTTCCTGGAAATGTGAAATCTGTGAGACTTGATTATAATGTGCTAGTTGAAAGTCCTTTGGGTTATCAAGTTGTGTGTAATCGAGTTTACCAAGATTGTCCCTTTGTGATTCAAAACCTAGTCTTCCCTGTTGATTTGATTGAAATTCCCTTCAAGGATTTTGATATTATTATCGGGATGGATTGGCTTTATAAATATCATGCGGTGGTAGATTGTAGGTCTAAGCATGTGACTTTTAAAGATCCTACATTTTCATACATCATTGTACAAGGTGAAAGATCAATGACATCTAGTATTATTTCTGCGGCCTTGGCAAGAAAGTTGATGCGTCAAGGTTGTGGGGCATACCTTGCTCACATAGTTGATACAAAATTGAAGAGTCATTGTATCAAAGACATACCTACTGTATGTGATTTTCCAGAAGTATTTCTAGAAAACCTTCCGGGATTGCCCTCGGAAAGAGAGGTTGAATTTCCAAACGAGCTTATCCCTGGATCTACCCCTATTTCAATCACTCCTTATAGAATGGCTCCAGCAGAATTAAGAGAATTGAAATCTCAACTGCAAGAACTTCTTGAGAAAGTTTTTATTCGACCTAGTGTTTCTCCTTGGGGAGCCCCTGTTTTATTCGTAAAGAAGAAAGATGGCACTCTTAGGCTTTGTATTGACTATAGACAATTGAACAAAATAACAATCAAGAATAGTTATCCACTGTCAAGGATCGATGATTTGTTTGACCAACTTAAGGGTGCTAAAGTTTTTTCAAAAATTGATTTAAGGACTGGATATCACCAACTGCGAGTTAGAGAGAATGATATTCCTAAAACTTCTATTAGAACTCGGTATGGTCATTATGAATTTTTGGTGATGCCATTCGGATTGACAAATGCTCCTGCGGTATTTATGGATCTAATAATCGAGTATTCAAACCTTATCTTGATCAGTTTGTGGTTGTTTTTATAGATAATATTTTAATATTTTCTAGAAGTAAAGAAGACCATAATAAACACCTCCGGATTATTTTGCAAAGTTTGAGGGAGAAAGAACTTTATGCTCAACTTTCCATGTGTGAATTTTGGCTTGATGAAGTAGCTTTTCTGGGACATGTTGTATCAACAGAAGGTGTGAAGGTGGATCCTAGTAAGATACAAGCGGTTGTTGAATTAACACCTCCTAAAAGTCCAACCGAGTTAAGAAGTTTCTTGGACTTAGCAGGATACTACAGAAGATTTGTGAAAGGCTTTTCCATTATCACCTCTCCTTTTGACTAAGCTCTTGCAGAAGGAAGTAAAGTTTATTTGGGATGACAAATGTCAAGAGAGCTTTGAAACTCTCAAATCCTTGTTGAGTCAAGCGCATATACTTACTCTACCAATTTGAAGGGAAAGAGTATGTAGTATACAGTGATGCTTCTCACAATGGTCTCGAATGCGTTTTGATGCAAGAAGGGAAGGTAATTTCTTATGCCTCTCGGAAATTAAAACCGCATGAATTGAATTATCCTACTCATGATCTTGGACTTGCTGCTATAGTGTTTTCTTTAAAAATATGGCGGCATTATTTGTATGGAGAGAAATGTCATATATTCACTGATCACAAGAGTTTAAAGTACTTGGGTACTCAAAAGGAGCTAAACCTTCGACAACGAAGATGGCTTGAACTCATCAAGGATTATGACTACACGACTGATTATCATCCAGGTAAAGCCAATGTGGTTGCAGATGCCTCAAGTCGGAAATCCTTCGCAAGCATTTCTTTGAGTCCTTTACCCTTGCTCCTTGAGTTAAGAGCCTTGAATGCTTGTTTTACACTTGATTCAAATGGTTCAGTTATTGCTAATTTGCAAGTAAAGACAATATTACTTGAACAAGTGAAAGAAGCACAAAAGTTAGATGAGAAACTTGTAAAATTGACCAGAGAAGTTCAAAGTGGGAAAAACTTGATTTTACATTTATGGAGGATGGTGGCTTATTTATCAAAACAGGTTATGCGTCCCTAATGATGACAATTTCAGGAGAGAAATATTAAATGAAGCACATACTGCATCATATGCAATGCATTATGGAAGTACAAAGATGTACCAGACCATCAAAGAAAATTATTGGTGGAATGGTATGAAGAGAAACATTGTGGAGTTCATCTCTAAATGTTTGGTTTGTCAACAAGTAAAGGTGGAACATCAAGTCCCAGTTGGTTTACTACAGCCCTTGTCGATGCCAGAATGGAAATGGGAGAGAATAACAATGAACTTTATTTCAGGACTTCCTCGCACTCAAAGGAACCATGATGCAATATGGGTGATTGTTGACAGTCTAACCAAGAGTGCTCACTTCTTAGCAATCAGGATGGATTACTCACTTGAGCGTTTAGCCGAATTGTACATTAATAAGATTGTAAGACTACATGGGATACCTATATCTATTGTATCAGATAGAGACCCAAGGTTTACATCTAGATTTTGCGGCAGCTTGCAGGAAGTTTTGGGTACTAAGTTGAAATTTAGCACTTCGTTCCATCCTCAAACAGACGACCAGTCG
>NW_006239174.1:739065-740351 GCF_000226075.1 Solanum tuberosum | reverse complement strand
TTGCGTATAATCCTGACTTGACTTTTAATGAAGATCCTATTCTAATTCAAGCTCGAGAAGTAAAGCAACTTAGAAACAAGAAAATTCCCATAGTACAGGTACTTTGAAGGAACCATTCTGGAAAAGAAGCTACGTGGGAAAGAGAAGAAGACATGAGAACCCAGTATCCGCACTTGTTCCGGGACTAGTGTAAGGTAAATTTCAAGACGAAATTTCTTTAAGGGGGAGAGAGTTTTAACACCCCGAAAATGCTAACAAGAGTCGTGTCTCGATAAACCACTGCTTAATTTGTGATCTTGAAGAACAACAGGTTAGATAATGTTCTAAGGGACTTATACTTCAGATGAGACGAATTTCCTAAGAGGAGGTATCAAAATTTAGTAACACAAGAGGTGCTTATCATATACACAGCTGTCCCTAAAAGTTGGCTGCCCAAATAATTGTGTGCTGCCCAATTGCATACATATACACACACATATATATATATACATATATATATATATAGGTGTATATGTATGCAATTGGGCAGCACACAATTATTTGGGCAGCCAACTTTTAGGGACAGCTGTGTATATGATAAGCACCTCTTGTGTTACTATATTTTGACACCTCCTCTTAGGAAATTTGTCTCAGCTGAAGTATAAGTCCCTTAGAACATTATCTAACCTGTTGTTCTTCAAGATCACAAGAGAAAATCTTGGTCCTTTTGGCTGGAAATCGAGTTACACTCTACTCTTTGGTAAGTAGTAAAACCTGTTTTTGAGCTGGGTAGCGTTTAGTAGATTGAGCATATCTCGTTCTGTAGAACTCCGTTTTCAGTGAATAAATATTTTTTGGAAAGCTAATTCATATACCTGCAACTCTTAAGTTTATGTAAGACTCTAATTTAGCTGTTATAGATTCTAAATATGGGACGCAACATAGGACAAGTTCTGTCCAGATTTCAGAGTTAGAAATCCTGTATGAACAACTGTTAGTGTATTGATGATATCTTTTTGTACAAAATATATTTTGCGGTTATTCAAGATTGTTTGCAACCTTAAGAGATGTACCTACATCTTTCATGAAGGATATACAGTCTAGTTTTGCCGTTTTCCTTTTCAAATCTAAGTTGCGACATGAGGTACTACGCTAGCCTGAATTACTGTTTTGGGAGGATAGTCGTATTTGTATAGGCTAAGCTTACTTGTGATGATAATCCTGTTTTACTTCGACATTATTGAGTTGCTAGGAAATAAAGAAGTTATTTAATTGTATTTTTTTAGGATGTATACACTTGTGAACAA
>NW_006239174.1:738592-738698 GCF_000226075.1 Solanum tuberosum | reverse complement strand
CCATCTTGACTCTAGATTTTTAGTTCGTCTTAAGAATAGAAGTTGTGCATTTTAAGTACGAACTAGAAAGCCATTTTTAATATGGTTCTTGGTTCTCTTGATTATT